>NC_091460.1:148214807-148232307 GCF_027789765.1 Dendropsophus ebraccatus | reverse complement strand
GTTTAAGAAAGTTATGTAGATTTGAATTTATTTCTTTACAAATCTCCAGTCTTCCAGTACTTATCAGCTGCTGTATGTCCTGCAGGAAGTGGTGTATTCTCTCCAGTCTGACACAGTGCTCTCTGCTGCCACCTCTGTCCATGTCAGGAACTGTCCAGAGCAGCAGCAAATCCCCATAGAAAACCTCTCCTGTTCTGGACAGTTCCTGACATGGACAGAGGTGGCAGCAGAGAGATTACACCACTTCCTGCAGGACATACAGCAGCTGATAAGTACTGGAAGACTGGAGCTTTGTAAATAGAAATAAATTACAAATCTATATAACTTTCTTATACCAGGTCATTTGAAAGAAAAAAAGATTTTCACTGGAGAGCCCCTTTAATTATTTTGCAGTGTTTAAAGTCTCCCTGTCTTTATAACTTTAAAAATCTAAATCAGCAGTAGATATTAGTATAGTAGTATGTGATATACAGCAAGTCTGCAATTTATATATTTTTTTTTAAGTTATCATGGAGAACACGGTATGGAAACAGTCAAGAGTACAGGGAGTCCTGTGTATCCCCGGTCATCTGATCGCTTACAGAGAGAAGGCAGTCATGTGATCGATGGATACACTGAGCCGTCACTTTCTATACCGGAAGGTATTCCTGTGTTTAGTCAGTCTTTTCCAACCAACAAGCCAGAAAATCTGCCTTCAGGAGACTGGACCTGGATACAGTAAGTACAGCTGTTATATAGCTGCCTTCAGGAGACTGGACCTGGATACAGTAAGTATAGCTGTTATATAGCTGCCTTCAGGAGACTGGACCTGGATACAGTAAGTATAGCTGTTATATAGCTGCCTTCAGGAGACTGGACCTGGATACAGTAATTATAGCTTATATACAGCAGCCTTCAGGAGACTGGACCTGGATACAGTAAGTATAGCTGGTATATAGCTGCCTTCAGGAGACTGGACCTGGATACAGTAAGTATAGCTGGTATATAGCTGCCTTCAGGAGACTGGACCTGGATACAGTAAGTATAGCTGCCTTCAGGATACTGGACCTGGATACAGTAATTATAGCTGGTATATAGCTGCCTTCAGGAGACTGGACCTGGATACAGTAAGTATAGCTGTTATATAGAAGCCTTCAGGAGACTGGACCTGGATACAGTAAGTATAGCTGGTATATAGCTGCCCTCAGGAGACTGGACCTGGATACAGTAAGTATAGCTGGTATATAGGAGAGTGGGCATGGATACAGTAAGTATAGCTGGTATATAGCTGCCTTCAGAAGACTGGACCGGGATACAGTAAGTATAGCTGTTATATAGAAGCCTTCAGGTGACTGGACCTGGATACAGTAAGTACAGCAGTTATATAGCTGCCTTCAGGAGACTGGACCTGGATACAGTAAGTATAGCTGGTATAAAGCTGCCCTAAGGAGACTGGACCTGGATACAGTAAGTATAGCTGTTATATAGCTGCCTTCAGGAGACTGGGCCTGGATACAGTAAGTATAGCTGTTATATAGCTTCCTTCAGGAGACTGGACCTGGATACAGTAAGTATAGCTGCCTTCAGGAAACTGGACCTGGATAAAGTAAGTATCGCTGTTATATAGCTGCCTTCAGAAGACTGGACCTGGATACAGTAAGTATAGCTGTGATATAGAAGCCTTCAGGTGACTGGACCTGGATACAGTAAGTATAGCTGTTATATAGCAGCCTTCAGTAGACTGGACCTGGATACAGTAAGTATAGCTGTTATATAGAAGCCTTCAGGTGACTGGACCTGGATACAGTAAGTATAGCTGTTATATAGCAGCCTTCAGTAGACTGGACCTGGATACAGTAAGTATAGCTGTTATATAGCTGATCAGGAGACTGGACCTGGATACAGTAAGTACAGCTGTTATATAGCAGCCTTCAGTAGACTGGACCTGGATACAGTAAGTATAGCTGTTATATAGCTGCCCTCAGGAGACTGGACCTGGATACAGTAAGTATAGCTGTTATATAGCTGATCAGGAGACTGGACCTGGATACAGTAAGTACAGCAGTTATATAGCAGCCTTCAGTAGACTGGACCTGGATACAGTAAGTACAGCTGTTATATAGCAGCCTTCAGTAGACTGGACCTGGATACAGTAAGTACAGCAGTTATATAGCTGCCTTCAGGAGACTGGACCTGGATACAGTAAGTATAGCTGTTATATAGCAGCCTTCAGTAGACTGGACCTGGATACAGTAAGTACAGCTGTTATATAGCAGCCATCAGGTGACTGGACCTGGATACAGTAAGTACAGCTGTTATATAGCAGCCTTCAGTAGACTGGACCTGGATACAGTAAGTACAGCAGTTATATAGCTGCCTTCAGGAGACTGGACCTGGATACAGTAAGTATAGCTGTTATATAGCAGCCTTCAGTAGACTGGACCTGGATACAGTAAGTATAGCAGTTATATAGCAGCCTTCAGTAGACTGGACCTGGATACAGTAAGTACAGCTGTTATATAGCAGCCTTCAGTAGACTGGACCTGGATACAGTAAGTACAGCAGTTATATAGCTGCCTTCAGGAGACTGGACCTGGATACAGTAAGTATAGCTTATATACAGCAGCCTTCAGGAGACTGGACCTGGATACAGTAAGTATAGCTGTTATATAGCTGCCTTCAGGAGACTGGCCCTGGATACAGTAAGTATAGTTGTTATATAGCAGCCTTCAGGAGACTGGACCTGGATACAGTAAGTACAGCAGTTATATAGCAGCCTTCAGGAGACTGGACCTGGATACAGTAAGTACAGCAGTTATATAGCTGCCTTCAGGAGACTGGACCTGGATACAGTAAGTACAGCAGTTATATAGCTGCCTTCAGGAGACTGGACCTGGATACAGTAAGTATAGCTGTTATATAGCTGCCTTCAGGAGACTGGACCTGGATATAGTAAGTATAGCTGTTATATAGCTGCCTTCAGGAGACTGAACCTGGACACAGTAAGTACAGCAGTTATATAGCTGCCTTCAGGAGACTGGACCTGGATACAGTAAGTATAGCTGTTATATAGCTGCCTTCAGGAGACTGGACCTGGATACAGTAAGTATAGCTGTTATATAGCAGCCTTCAGGAGACTGGACCTGGATACAGTAAGTATAGCTGTTATATAGCTGCCTTCAGGAGACTGGACCTGGATATAGTAAGTATAGCTGTTATATAGCTGCCTTCAGGAGACTGAACCTGGACACAGTAAGTACAGCAGTTATATAGCTGCCTTCAGGAGACTGGACCTGGATACAGTAAGTATAGCTGTTATATAGCTGCCTTCAGGAGACTGGACCTGGACTTGTAATAAGTTCAGCTTTGTGTTACAGCACGATAACAAAAACAATAATGAATGTATATGGCAAACTTGCTCTCTCTCACACATCTACTGCTGATTTAGATTTTGAAAGTTATAACAGGGACACTTTAAGGAATGGTACCTGCAGATACACAACACATACCTGATTACTATAAGAGAAGTAACTTTCCTATAATCTGCAGGGGTGAAGACTACACCAACATGCTGCCTTTCCCAGGGCTGTAACAGGACTTCAGTAACTTCCTGGCTGCAGATCGCACCGTCCTCATCCTAAAAGACAGTTACAATAATACAATCAGATTCAGAAAGATTCAGCAGGATCTATAATAGATAACGAGTAACATCAGGGGTCACTACAGAGACCAGGCCGGGGGTACAAGCCCCCCTATTACTGGCAGAGTACAGCAGACTGGCAGTGTGGTAGGGCGGCAGCTCCACCGAGTATTAGGAAGGGTTGTAGTCAGCAGGAGGGTGGATGTGCTTTTAAACAGTAGATCCACAGATTTTCTTAAACAATTAATTAAATGTTATTTTTATTGAGATAGGGCGGTTTAATTTGTAAGGGGGTTTGTACCCCAGACCTAGTGCCCGAGGGTTTGGTCTATAATCCATGAGTGCAGCACACGCCGTCACCTTCCCTTATTATACACCGTCACCTTCCCTTATTATACACCGTCCCCTTCCCTTATTATACACCGGTCACCTTCCCTTATTATACACCGTCACCTTCCCTTATTATACACAGTCACCTTCCCTTATTATACACCGTCACCTTCCCTTATTATACACAGTCACCTTCCCTTATTATACACCGTCACCTTCCCTTATTATACACCGTCACCTTCCCTTATTATACACCGTCACCTTCCCTTATTATACACCATCACCTTCCCTTATTATACACCGTCACCTTCCCTTATTATACACACGGTCACCTTCCCTTATTATACACCGTCACCTTCCCTTATTATACACCGTCACCTTCCCTTATTATACACCGTCACCTTCCCTTATTATACACACCGTCACCTTCCCTTATTATACACCGGTCACCTTCCCTTATTATACACCGTCACCTTCCCTTATTATACACCGTCACCTTCCCTTATTATACACCGTCACCTTCCCTTATTATACACCGTCACCTTCCCTTATTATACACACGGTCACCTTCCCTTATTATACACCGTCACCTTCCCTTATTATACACCGTCACCTTCCCTTATTATACACCGTCACCTTCCCTTATTATACACCGTCACCTTCCCTTATTATACACCGTCACCTTCCCTTATTATACACCGTCACCTTCCCTTATTATACACCGTCACCTTCCCTTATTATACACCGGTCACCTTCCCTTATTATACACCGTCACCTTCCCTTATTATACACCGTCACCTTCCCTTATTATACACCGGTCACCTTCCCTTATTATACACCGTCACCTTCCCTTATTATACACCGTCACCTTCCCTTATTATACACCGGTCACCTTCCCTTATTATACACCGTCACCTTCCCTTATTATACACCGTCACCTTCCCTTATTATACACCGGTCACCTTCCCTTATTATACACACGGTCACTTTCCCTTATTATACACCAGTCACCTTCCCTTATTATACACCGTCACCTTCCCTTATTATACACACGGTCACCTTCCCTTATTATACACCGTCACCTTCCCTTATTATACACCGGTCACCTTCCCTTATTATACACACGGTCACCTTCCCTTATTATACACCGGTCACCTTCCCTTATTATACACCGGTCACCTTCCCTTATTATACACCGTCACCTTCCCTTATTATACACACGGTCACCTTCCCTTATTATACACCGTCACCTTCCCTTATTATACACACGTCCTGGCTTCAGGTGGTCACTGCAGGGTGAGAATATATCAGATGTAACATCCACAGTATAATGTAGAGGCAGGTTATTACCCATCACTTGGGGGGGACAATGATTTTATTTCTATACCGTTTTCACGCTGTAGTTTTTCTAGGTTGCAAATATTCTCAATGAGTTATAAAAAAACGAGACGAGACAAATAGTGTCAGTCAGTGATGAGTTACCTCTCGGTCACACTGCCTCTGAAGGCCGAACTCGGCTGTGGTAACGTCCACCATCTGCTCATTCACACCGTACCTAGAGGAGAAAGGACAGTCCATCACTAAGCCGTAGATGGAGGCCAAATCCCCGGCTAACAGACAGCCAAGCCAGGGGGAGGGGAGGGGCCTCACAGCCAGGCCAAGGGGAGGGGCCTCACAGCCAGGCCAAGGGGGGAGGGGAGGGGCCTCACAGCCAGGACAAGGGGGGAGGGGAGGGGCCTCACAGCCAGGACAAGGGGGGAGGGGCCTCACAGCCAGGACAAGGGGGGAGGGGAGGGGCCTCACAGCCAGGACAAGGGGGGAGGGGAGGGGCCTCACAGCCAGGACAGGGGGAGGGGAGGGCCCTCACAGCCAGGCCAGGGGGAGGGCCCTCACAGCCAGGCCAGGGGGAGGGGAGGGACCTCACAGCCAGGACAGGGGGAGGGGCTTCATACCATTTACTCAGAAGGCCAAGAGCAGCTTGTGGATTAGGATAATGGGACAGAGGTAGAAGTTGCAGCCAAACTGGAAATGGGGAGGGGTTCCTCAGTATCAGAAAATTCACCTAAATGTAAATAGGAGAAAATAACTAGAACGTTAACAAAGCAGCGCGGTATATACATGCTGTATACTGACATATATTATATACACATGCTGTATACTGACATATATTATATACACATGCTGTATACTGACATATGATATTATATACACATGCTGTATACTGACATATGATATTATATACACATGCTGTACACTGACATATATGGTAACAGTATCAGCACTTACCGAGCGGTTACTTAGAGCCGTCGCAGTGAAGTTCACCACCAGACCAGGCTCAGCACTTAGCCGGGGCAGGAAGACAAGAGGTCGCTGCTCACCGTCCTTCTGGTGAGCGACGCCGGGATTCTCCACACTTTTTCTCCTGCAGAGAAAAGACAGGATTATATTCCTAACCAGTATACAGAACCAGTATACATGACATACATATACAGAACCATTATACATATCACATATACATATCCAGTATAAAGAGCCAGTATACATTACATATACAGAACCAGTAATACAGAACCAGCATACATATCCAGTATACAGAACCAGCATACAGAACATAAACAGAACCAGTATACATAACATCTCCAGTATACATCACCTATACATATCCAGTATACATTGCATATCAATAACACATCCAGAACCAGTATACATAAGATATCCAGAACCGGTATCCATGACCATATCTATCCAGAACATATCCAGAACCAGCACATGTGACATACAGAACCAGTATATATCACATATACAGAGCCAGTAACATAGTGTATTTCCAATGCTGAGAAGCTGAGAGCACTGACCTGCAGGACGCTTTATCTTGCATCTTCTGATACTTCTCATACACTTCACTTCCTAACTCATAGTCCATCTTCCAGGCGGCCAATCCTAAGGAGAGACTCTGCTGCCAGCGCACACTCTCCTCTGTGGAAACAGTCAGAAGGGTGACCATCAATATGGGAGAAAAGTGAGAGGGTAAAATAATCACAGAAATTTCCCTATAGCCTCCTCATCTATCTATTCTCCATCATACTGGCTGCCCGCCGCTCCTCATCTATCTATTCTCCATCATACTGGCTGCCCGCCGCTCCTCATCTATCTATTCTCCATCATACTGGCTGCCCGCCGCTCCTCATCTATCTATTCTCCATCATACTGGCTGCCCGCCGCTCCTCATCTAATCTGCGTCATACTCACTGATACAGGCGCCGCTCACAGTCAGATACAGGCGCCGCTCACAGTCAGATACAGGCGCCGCTCACAGTCAGATACAGGCGCCGCTCACAGTCCGATACAGGCGCCGCTCACAGTCCGATACAGGCGCCGCTCACAGTCCGATACAGGCGCCGCTCACAGTCCGATACAGGCGCCGCTCACAGTCCGATACAGGCGCCGCTCACAGTCCGATACAGGCGCCGCTCACAGTCCGATACAGGCGCCGCTCACAGTCCGATACAGGCGCCGCTCACAGTCAGATACAGGCGCCGCTCACAGTCAGATACAGGTGCCGCTCACAGTCAGATACAGGCGCCGCTCACAGTCAGATACAGGCGCCGCTCACAGTCAGATACAGGCGCCGCACAGTCAGATACAGGCGCCGCTCACAGTCAGATACAGGCGCCGCTCACAGTCAGATACAGGCGCCGCTCACAGTCAGATACAGGCGCCGCTCACAGTCAGATACAGGCGCCGCTCACAGTCAGATACAGGCGCCGCTCACAGTCAGATACAGGCGCCGCTCACAGTCAGATACAGGCGCCGCTCACAGTCAGATACAGACGCCGCTCACAGTCAGATACAGGCGCCGCTCACAGTCAGATACAGGCGCCGCTCACAGTCAGATACAGGCGCCGCTCACAGTCAGATACAGACGCCGCTCACAGTCAGATACAGACGCCGCACACAGTCAGATACAGACGCCGCACACAGTCAGATACAGACGCCGCACACAGTCAGATACAGGCGCCGCTCACAGTCAGATACAGACGCCGCACACAGTCAGATACAGACGCCGCACACAGTCCGATACAGGCGCCGCTCACAGTCAGATACAGGCGCCGCTCACAGTCAGATACAGACGCCGCACACAGTCAGATACAGGCGCCGCACACAGTCAGATACAGACGCCGCACACAGTCAGATACAGACGCCGCACACAGTCCGATACAGACGCCGCTCACAGTCAGATACAGACGCCGCACACAGTCAGATACAGACGCCGCACACAGTCAGATACAGACGCCGCACACAGTCAGATACAGGCGCCGCTCACAGTCAGATACAGACGCCGCACACAGTCCGATACAGACGCCGGGTCATTGGGTTCTTCTTGGCAAACGATCAAAACCTGGGACATCCCTGAGCAGGGACCCCGCCTGTATGAGGTCGGAGGGTTCGGCCTGTCTGCATGGCTTCTCTCTTCTCTGTCCTCTGAAGTTGACATGTCAATTGTTTGAGTGGACGGGGGACTCCGCCTGAGCCTAGAATGAAGCCTATGGGACGGCTGGATATTCAAGCGGAGCGCGCAAGGATATCGGCGTGATTTCTGTAGTGTGTGAGGGCCCCGCTCCAAATCCAAGATGTTTAGGCCGCATTCACACCATCTGTGCTCGCTCCGCTGTAACATTCAGGCCCTCCAGGACAGACATTGACGGATCATGTGATTGCGGCCTTAGTGAATGGGTGACCGCTTTTATTTGTGTATCAGCGTACAGTGGGGTCGGCTATATACCACCATCTGGAAGGAGACATCGTCCGCACTTTGGCCAATGCCCAGATTTTACAATGTATCAAAGTTATGACAGAAGGCAGATAGAGGAGAGGTGGCCGCCATAAGGGGACACTCCGGAGCTAATAACGACAAGATAATTACCGATGGTCAGGTGGCTGATAATGGGGAGAGCTCCGCACTGCACCGCGCTCATCTGCCGGCCTCCAGACTGAAATATAACGGAAGAGCCAAAACATTAAGTACAAAGACGTTTACTGTTCAGTTATAGAGAGTCGGCTGGACGCAGAGGGCGC
This sequence comes from Dendropsophus ebraccatus, assembly GCF_027789765.1. Lineage (NCBI taxonomy): Eukaryota > Metazoa > Chordata > Amphibia > Anura > Hylidae > Dendropsophus > Dendropsophus ebraccatus. Next base: position 148,223,282 of record NC_091460.1, on the reverse strand, counting down.
CCCAGGATCCCAACCATGCGCAGACTATAACGTGTCCGAAGACGAGTCAGTCACAGCTTACAGGCGGGGAAGGAGAGTAATGGGTTCATTCCCCAACCGGCAGATGTGTCAGTACAGTTCCGGCAGTGGGGAGACTGTGTGGATCTCTGAGGCTGTGTCATTACAGTGCCGGCAGTGGGGAGACTGTGTGGATCTCTGAGGCTGTGTCATTACAGTGCCGGCAGTGGGGAGACTGTGTGGATCTCTGAGGCTGTGTCATTACAGTGCTGGCAGTGGGGAGACTCTGTGGATCTCTGAGGCTGTGTCATTACAGTGCCGGTAGTGGTCAGAGACTGTGGATCTCTGAGGCTGTGTCATTACAGTGCCGGTAGTGGGGAGACTGTGTGGATCTCTGAGGCTGTGTCATTACAGTGCTGGCAGTGGTAAGAGACTGTGTGGATCTCTGAGGCTGTGTCATTACAGTGCTGGCAGTGGTAAGAGACTGTGTGGATCTCTGAGGCTGTGTCATTACAGTGCCGGTAGTGGTAAGAGACTGTGGATCTCTGAGGCTGTGTCATTACAGTGCTGGCAGTGGTAAGAGACTGTGGATCTCTGAGGCTGTGTCATTACAGTGCTACAGCCATATTGACACATCATACTGGGCTGGAAATGGATCCATTACTCGTCTCCCCGTCCGTTAGCTCTGCCTTGACGCCACATAACAATGAATCTGTCCTGGAATTCTCAGATAGATATATACAGTATATAGATGGTTAGACTAATGTCCATAGTTAGAGGAAACCAATCCCTATAATAAGGCGTATAATGTAACAGAGCTGCTGTCATACTCCACCCGGTGCGCCGTCCTCCTAGGGGATGAAGTCGGAACGCGTCATCTGGAAGGAGTCCAGGCCGCTTCTAATGGGGCTCTTTGCCTGTCAATCATCACTGCAGAGTGCGCTGACAGGCAGAGAGATGTGACTAGTCCTGGCGTCACCCCCTGCAGCGCTCCAGAATAAAGCAGCGTTTCTGGGATAAACCCCGTACGAGGACGGCGCACCTGGTGTGGTATGACAAGGCTTTGGCGGCTATTAGGATCTGCTAACAGCGCTATATGCATTACAATAGTGACTGGATCCCGCTGAAGGGTTTTTATGGATCCCCACTGATCAGCACCCATAATACTAGGGGGGAGGGGTGACATATCCCCAGGGAGCGCTGCAGCCTCCTGTACTATTAGCAGAGGGGGCGCAGGATCCTGTAACCTTGTCCTGCTCACCTGACCTCAGCTTGTAGTATCAGAGGGTCGGTGCGCCAGCCCCCCCCCCCCCCTAATTCACAGTTCATAGATACACGGCAACATTACCACATTTCTATAAGAGAAGACGGGGTGCAAGGACTCACCTCAACCTTATACACCAGCATGGGAACCTCAAAGGTCACACCCAGCGATGTGCTGATCAGCAGGTTCATCAAAAAGTTCAGGAGAGATTCTTTGGCGTCAATTCTCAGCGATAATATTTCCCAGCAGCCGGGAGGAAGCGGCAGGAAGTGCGTGAAGTTCTGTATCTGTGCGACCATAGGGAGAGAGAAGAGGAAGGTGAGTGTCTGCCATCTGCAGGACGATAGAGTGTCCAGCCAGCAGCGCTGCCAACTCCACTAACCTACAGGAGCAATCCACACAACTGTCCACCGTCTCACCCCCCCCCCCCTCCGCTCACCGACACACACACACACAGACACACCCGCTCACCGATACACAGACACACCCGCTCACCGACACACACACACACAGACACACCCGCTCACCGACACACAGACACACCCGCTCACCGACACACAGACACACCCGCTCACCGACACACACACACACAGACACACCCGCTCACCGACACACACACACAGACACACCCGCTCACCGACACACACACACAGACACACCCGCTCACCGACACTCACACAACCGACCACCGACACTCACACAACCGACCACCGACACTCACACAACCGACCACCGACACTCACACAACCGACCACCGACACTCACACAACCGACCACCGACACTCACACAACCGACCACCGACACTCACACAACCGACCACCGACACTCACACAACCGACCACCGACACTCACACAACCGACCACCGACACTCACACAACCGACCACCGACACTCACACAACCGACCACCGACACTCACACAACCGACCACCGACACTCACACAACCGACCACCGACACTCACACAACCGACCACCGACACTCACACAACCGACCACCGACACTCACACAACCGACCACCGACACTCACACAACCGACCACCGACACTCACACAACCGACCACCGACACTCACACAACCGACCACCGACACTCACACAACCGACCACCGACACTCACACAACCGACCACCGACACTCACACAACCGACCACCGACACTCACACAACCGACCACCGACACTCACACAACCGACCACCGACACTCACACAACCGACCACCGACACTCACACAACCGACCACCGACACTCACACAACCGACCACCGACACTCACACAACCGACCACCGACACTCACACACTTCTTAAGGACACAGCTCCAATGACAGACGCCGGTTCCTATGGATTTTATGTATCGGGATAAATATCACACAGCGCCGGCTGCATCTACACGTCAGGCTACACACTTCGTTATTGCTTATCTTGAGGTGACACATGATGTCCCCCCATCTCCACATATGGAGGCCGACCTGCTGTGGTAGCTGTAATATACGCCATTTCTAATACCAGTAACATTACTGGTGTTTACTATGTTTCCTGCAGATCTGAAAGCCGATGCTGTGACTCCATCTCACCAGTAGGGGGCAGCAGCTTACTGCAATATTAGAGGCCCTGCTCACACTAGTTTTCTGTTTCCTCACATGTGATACATGAGCAGCACCTGGAGGAGACAGGAGACGCGGTAGTGGCCACCATTGTGAGCGGGCAGAGCGGGCGAGGCGGTAGTGGCCACCATTGTGAGCGGGCAGAGCGGGCGAGGCTGTGGTGTCCACCATTGTGAGCGGGCAGAGCGGGCGAGGCTGTGGTGTCCACCATTGTGAGCGGGCAGAGCGGGCGAGGCTGTGGTGTCCACCATTGTGAGCGGGCAGAGCGGGCGAGGCTGTGGTGTCCACCATTGTGAGCGGGCAGAGCGGGCGAGGCTGTGGTGTCCACCATTGTGAGCGGGCAGAGCGGGCGAGGCTGTGGTGTCCACCATTGTGAGCGGGCAGAGCGGGCGAGGCTGTGGTGTCCACCATTGTGAGCGGGCAGAGCGGGCGAGGCTGTGGTGTCCACCATTGTGAGCGGGCAGAGCGGGCGAGGCTGTGGTGTCCACCATTGTGAGCGGGCAGAGCGGGCGAGGCTGTGGTGTCCACCATTGTGAGCGGGCAGAGCGGGCGAGGCTGTGGTGTCCACCATTGTGAGCGGGCAGAGCGGGCGAGGCTGTGGTGTCCACCATTGTGAGCGGGCAGAGCGGGCGAGGCTGTGGTGTCCACCATTGTGAGCGGGCAGAGCTCTATAGGCACAGTATACGGTAACTCTATAGGCACAGCATACGGTAACACTATAGGCACAGCATACGGTAACACTATAGGCACAGCATACGGTAACACTATAGGCACAGCATACGGTAACACTATAGGCACAGCATACGGTAACACTATAGGCACAGCATACGGTAACACTATAGGCACAGCATACGGTAACACTATAGGCACAGTATACGGTAACACTATAGGCACAGCATACGGTAACACTATAGGCACAGTATACGGTAACACTATAGGCACAGTATACGGTAACACTATAGGCACAGTATACGGTAACACTATAGGCACAGTATACGGTAACACTATAGGCACAGTATATGGTAACACTATAGGCACAGTATACGGTATACGGTAACACTATAGGCACAGCATACGGTAACTCTATAGGCACAGTATACGGTAACACTATAGGCACAGTATACGGTAACACTATAGGCACAGTATACGGTAACACTATAGGCACAGTATACGGTAACACTATAGGCACAGTATACGGTAACACTATAGGCACAGTATACGGTAACACTATAGGCACAGTATACGGTAACACTATAGGCACAGTATATGGTAACACTATAGGCACAGTATACGGTATACGGTAACACTATACGCTCCGCACCTGTAAGACCCCCCGGACTTGTTCTGGAAGAAACACATCAGCGAGACGTACAGGGAAGTGCAGGTCGTTTTCCAGCCACAATGAGAACAATCCAGAAGGATCCGGAAGTTGTTGAAGGTAAAATGAGATTTTTGAAGAATCAAAACTCAAATACCTAAAAAAGATAGAAAAAACTGAGATCAGAAAGGAAACATAAAACACTCACGGCCAAAACTGACCACACGGCCCTTATATTAGAAAGGATGTTCCAGAACCATCCAGACAATATTCTGCACTACTGGCACCAGGAATCTCTTAAAGGGATAATCTGGCAAAAATCTTTTTCTTACAAATCTGGTTTTAGAAAGTTTTATAGATTTGTGATTTACTTCCATTTACAAATCTCCAGTCTTCCAGTACTTATCAGCTGCTGTATGTCCTGCAGGAAGTGGTGTATTCTCTCCAGTCTGACACAGTGCTCTCTGCTGCCACCTCTGTCCATGTCAGGAACTGTCCAGAGCAGGAGAGGTTTTCTGCTGCTGTAGATAGTTCCTGACATGTACAGAGGTGGCAGCAGAGAGCACTGTGTCAGACTGGAGAGAATACACCGCTTCCTGCAGGACATACAGCAGCTGATAAGTACCGAAAGGCTGGAGATTTGTGAATAGAAGTGACAGCCTGAGCTCATATATAATGGTACGTCCGGCTTGCACCTACCCCTCGGTTACATTGTAGGAAGCGCAGTGGGAGGTGGGGGGAGCAGCTTCGAGGACGCGGAGTCGCTTTCCATCAGACAAGTCGCACTCAGACTCCCGCGAGGCTGTGGTGGCAAAACATAAAATCAGGTATTCAGCTGAAGGGGGTCAGAGGTCAGGAAACAAAGGTCGTCACATATGAACTCGCTCCTGAGACTATTATGTCAGTAACAACTGGATAAATCCCTTTAAATAAAGACTGACGACCAGCATTAAGTCAGACAATCCCAGACCAGCCAATCACGGCTCAGCTCTCATATCCTACTAAACTCAGCTGAATGAGACCGGCACTCCTCCCCCATTCTGTGTATAGGAGATAGTGCCCCAGTGATCTCACACTAATCCTGTGTAGGGATGCACCGAAATATCGATACTACTATCGATATTTCGGGCAAAAAAACGGTTCGGTACCAGGATTCCCTGGTATCGATACTTTATGTTAAACTGCACTATTAGGCAGCTTAAAACAAGGCATAGCGCAGAGAACATGGCCAGCGGCTATCTGAGTGCCGGCTGTGTTCTCTGTGTGCCTCTCCCTGCTGAGGAGGCTGGAGCGGGAGAGAGCGTGAGGAGGCTGGAGCGGGAGAGAGCGTGAGGAGGCTGGAGCGGGAGAGAGCGTGAGGAGGCTGGAGCGGGAGAGAGCGTGAGGAGGCTGGAGCGGGAGAGAGCGTGAGGAGGCTGGAGCGGGAGAGAGCGTGAGGAGGCTGGAGCGGGAGAGAGCGTGAGGAGGCTGGAGCGGGAGAGAGCGTGAGGAGGCTGGAGCGGGAGAGAGCGTGAGGAGGCTGGAGCGGGAGAGAGCGTGAGGAGGCTGGAGCGGGAGAGAGCGTGAGGAGGCTGGAGCGGGAGAGAGCGTGAGGAGGCTGGAGCGGGAGAGAGCGTGAGGAGGCTGGAGCGGGAGAGAGCGTGAGGAGGCTGGAGCGGGAGAGAGCGTGAGGAGGCTGGAGCGGGAGAGAGCGTGAGGAGGCTGGAGCGGGAGAGAGCGTGAGGAGGCTGGAGCGGGAGAGAGCGTGAGGAGGCTGGAGCGGGAGGGAGCGTGAGGAGGCTGGAGCGGGAGGGAGCGTGAGGAGGCTGGAGCGGGAGGGAGCGTGAGGAGGCTGGAGCGGGAGGGAGCGTGAGGAGGCTGGAGCGGGAGGGAGCGTGAGGAGGCTGGAGCGGGAGGGAGCGTGAGGAGGCTGGAGCGGGAGGGAGCGTGAGGAGGCTGGAGCGGGAGGGAGCGTGAGGAGGCTGGAGCGGGAGGGAGCGTGAGGAGGCTGGAGCGGGAGGGAGCGTGAGGAGGCTGGAGCGGGAGGGAGCGTGAGGAGGCTGGAGCGGGAGGGAGCGTGAGGAGGCTGGAGCGGGAGGGAGCGTGAGGAGGCTGGAGCGGGAGGGAGCGTGAGGAGGCTGGAGCGGGAGGGAGCGTGAGGAGGCTGGAGCGGGAGGGAGCGTGAGGAGGCTGGAGCGGGAGGGAGCGTGAGGAGGCTGGAGCGGGAGGGAGCGTGAGGAGGCTGGAGCGGGAGGGAGCGTGAGGAGGCTGGAGCGGGAGGGAGCGTGAGGAGGCTGGAGCGGGAGGGAGCGTGAGGAGGCTTGAGCGGGAGAGAGCGTGAGGAGGCTGGAGCGGGAGAGAGCGTGAGGAGGCTGGAGCGGGAGAGAGCGTGAGGAGGCTGGAGCGGGAGAGAGCGTGAGGAGGCTGGAGCGGGAGAGAGCGTGAGGAGGCTGGAGCGGGAGAGAGCGTGAGGAGGCTGGAGCGGGAGAGAGCGTGAGGAGGCTGGAGCGGGAGAGAGCGTGAGGAGGCTGGAGCGGGAGAGAGCGTGAGGAGGCTGGAGCGGGAGAGAGCGTGAGGAGGCTGGAGCGGGAGAGAGCGTGAGGAGGCTGGAGCGGGAGAGAGCGTGAGGAGGCTGGAGCGGGAGAGAGCGTGAGGAGGCTGGAGCGGGAGAGAGCGTGAGGAGGCTGGAGCGGGAGAGAGCGTGAGGAGGCTGGAGCGGGAGAGAGCGTGAGGAGGCTGGAGCGGGAGAGAGCGTGAGGAGGCTGGAGCGGGAGAGAGCGTGAGGAGGCTGGAGCGGGAGAGAGCGTGAGGAGGCTGGAGCGGGAGAGAGCGTGAGGAGGCTGGAGCGGGAGAGAGCGTGAGGAGGCTGGAGCGGGAGAGAGCGTGAGGAGGCTGGAGCGGGAGCTGTCTAAGTGATCGCTGTACTCTATACACAATTATGTAAAATTAACAAAATAAAATTTTAAAAAGGTCCATAAATTGGTATCTCTGTAATAGTGCAGGCCTGAAGAATATAGATAACATTTCAGATTTATTATATTCACTGTCTAGGGGGTATTATAGTTCTATCGTTGTGTTTTTTTTTTGTTTTTTTTTTTATATTTTAGTAAGTATCAAACTGGTATTAAGTATCGAAATAAAAAAGTTAGTATCGGTATCGAACTGAAAATTCTGGTATCGTGACATAACTCATGTGTATAGGACGTAGTGCCCCAGTGATCTCACACTCATCCTGTGTATAGGACGTAGTGCCCCAGTGATCTCACACTTATCCTGTGTATAGGAGGTAGTGCCCCAGTGATCTCACACTCATCCTGTGTATAGGAGATAGTGCCCCAGTGATCTCACACTCATCCTGTGTATAGGAGGTAGTGCCCCAGTGATCTCACACTCATCCTGTGTATAGGAGATAGTGCCCCAGTGATCTCACACTCATCCTGTGTATAGGAGATAGTGCCCCAGTGATCTCTTTCCCCCCCCCCCCCCCCAGATAAGACAGCAGGGAGCAGTAATGCAGGTGACGTTACCTGAGCAGACAATGGTCGCTGCTCTTGTGAAATTGATGGAAGAGCTGAGCAGCATCACAGGATCAAAGCGAACAAACAAGCTGTCACCGAGAAAATGGTGGATATCCTGAAGGAGAGAGAGAAACGTCCTTTAAGTGTCGTCTACACATGGAAACGTCCGAGGAGGAGGAAAAGAACGTCCTAATAAACTAATAACGCTGCAGCACAAACATACAGTGTGCTGCACCAGATGCAACGCTGCAGCACAAACAGCATGCTGCACCAGATGCAACACTGCAGAACAAACTTACAGCATGCTGTACCAGATGCAACGTTTCAGCACAAACATACATACAGCATGCTGCACCAGAGGCAACGCTTCAGCACAAACCTACAGTATGCTGCGCCAGATGCAACGCTGTAGCACAAACCTACAGTATGCTGCGCCAGATGCAATGCTGCAGCACAAACCTACAGCATGCTGCACCAGATACAACACTGCAGCACAAACCTACAGTATGCTGCGCCAGATGCAATGCTGCAGCACAAACCTACAGTATGCTGCACCAGATACAACGCTGCAGCACAAACCTACAGTATGCTGCGCCAGATGCAATGCTGCAGCACAAACCTACAGTATGCTGCGCCAGATGCAATGCTGCAGCACAAACCTACAGTATGCTGCACCAGATACAACGCTGCAGCACAAACCTACAGTATGCTGCACCAGATACAACACTGCAGCACAAACCTACAGTATGCTGCGCCAGATGCAATGCTGCAGCACAAACCTACAGTATGCTGCACCAGA
>NC_091460.1:148202307-148212307 GCF_027789765.1 Dendropsophus ebraccatus | reverse complement strand
ATACACATACATACACACATATATATACACACACACACACGCACACTTCTCATATGTGGATTGCCTTTATCGTACCAAAGTTGTCATTTCGCTCGGTTGTTACAAAGATCATACAGATGTTCTCCAGGATGTATTTCCTCAGGGTCTCCAGGTCGTGGTGGCCGCCATCTAGCCGCACAGCAAAGTACACCTGCAGCAGCAGCGAGTGGCCGGCCAGGAAGCAGCTCTACAGGTCACGGGGCGAGAAGGAATCTAGTTAGAATACGGGAAATAGTGCAAACAGCCCACAGTCCCTGGTGACACCTACCTTGCACGGCCGCCGCTGCCCAAACGCTACGCTGCACTTCAGACGGACCTGCCACACGCTGGAGTTTATAGCTTCTGCCTGAAGAAAGAACGTACCACAACGTCCTGAATTATATACCGGTAATAAACCGATACGCAGAACATACCGGATCATCAGAACAATAAGGAGGACCCTCCCCACAAGTGCTGCAAGTCAGGGACGCGAAACGCTCGCATTATTATTGAGAGACGTCCAATTTCACGGGTCAAAAAAAGTATAAAAAGTTTGTTCCCTGGAGCAGACGAGCGGCCGTACCTGTGCTTGTGCCAGATGGATGTTTGCAATCCGAGGAAACAAAACGTCCGTTCTCTGTAAGGAGTTCTTAGAATCCTTGGAAGCAGCAGAGGAAATCCCCAGCCCGAACACCTAGAAGGTATCATTATTACTGCACAGAGGATTGTACAACGTCCTCATCATATCGGGCGTTGTTGTTATTCCACATCTACCACTGCGCTGCCTCTTCCAGGTGTTTGGGTAAATCTAGAAGGTTCTAACCTGCTGCTAGACTGTAATAGGGCACAAGACGGGGAGAAGAGGAAAATGCAGCACAACTAAGGATAAATCCTATTTCCTTCATATGTAACTGAGGTGTTTGGTGCACTGGGGGCTCCTGTAACCGTCGGTGCACCAATCCCCCCTCCTTATGTATATTCATATTGGAGCTCCGCAGAGCATAATATCCATAAGGAGGTGCGCAGCAGGAGCCGGCGGGCAGGTGGGTACACTGATTGCTACAGGAGCCGCCAGTGCACCAAACCTCATTTACATATGAAAAAAAAGAGATTTATCATTAGTTGCAGCAGATCCTCAGATAGGACAAGCAGAAAGCTTCTACCACAGCCTGCAGGTAAAAGCCACAAAATACTGCCCCATGCCCCAGTAACCCTATGTAAGGTAGCTAGGTATGGCTGCCAGACGGTGGATTATGGGACTATCAGCAGTGTTTCCCGGGAACGGTCTCCAGCTCCGTACCTGATAGGACACCACACCATGGGAAGACGTGTTGATATATAAGGAGCTCTCATAGCTTCCTTCTTCATCCGGCAGGAAAACAACTGGAAACGAGGATTTCCCTCTGGCTGGAATAACCTGGAAGAGATGTGATACAGAATGTCAACCTACAGGAATAGAAGCCTCCATGCCGCCGTCTGACGGGACGCTAGATAATACGGACGGCCTCCACCATGGAAATCCACACTCCTTTAGTTGATCTGACTGGATTCCTACTGATTTCTCTGCTACATAAACCTAAGGTGATCGGTTCCTCCTCTATTACAATAAGTTTAGTATCCAGAGCGGAGATCAATACAAGACATCAGTTTCTGCAAACCTCCAATCATAGGAGCCATACAGGGTGACCCGGACTCCGCACAACAAGGGAGAGACCAACAGATTATTATTCGCTGGTTCTGGTATAAGGTATAGGGTACTAGGTATAGGGTGCCAGGGATAGGTATAGGGTACTAGGTATAGGGTGCCAGGGATAGGTATAGGGTACCAGGTATAGGGTGCCAGGTATAGAGTACCAGGTATAGGGTACCAGGTATAGGGTGCCAGGTATAGGGTGCCAGGTATAGGGTGCCAGGTATAGGGCGCCAGGTATAGAGTATAGGGTACTAGGTATATGTATAGAGCACTAGGTATAGGGTACCAGGTATAGAGTATAGAGTACCAGGTATAGGGTACTAGGTAGAGGTACTAGGTATAGGGATAGGGTACTAGGTATAGGGTATAAGGTATAGGGTACTAGGTATAGAGTACCAGGTATAGGTATAGGGTACCAGGTATAGGGTACCAGGTATAGGTATAGGGTACCAGGTATAGGGTACCAGGTATAGGTATAGGCCCTATACCTGGTACCCTTTACCTGGTACCCTATACTATAGGGTACCAGGTATAGGTATAGAGTACCAGGTATAGGTATAGAGTACCAGGTATAGGTATAGAGTACCAGGTATAGGTATAGAGTACCAGGTATAGGTATAGGGTACCAGGTATAGGTATAGAGTACCAGGTATAGGTATAGGGTACCAGGTATAGGTATAGAGTACCAGGTATAGGTAACTAGGTTTAGTGTATCAGGTTCCGGCCGCTCCGCTTCATTCTGCTAAGAGGACACTTATTACTGTGTAAGCAGAACACGCTGGGGGTAAATGCAGAACGCTCCTCACCCGTCCTACATCCTGAGGAGAAAGAGTAACGTCCATTTACCCCGAGGAAACATAATGAGAACAAGATCGGAGGATCAGCTGTTTCCTTCCCTAATAATATAAGACTCCACCCAGTAACAAGCATGTATGGAACGGACAACCTGCCCCGCCCCATCCGCCCCAACTACCTGCCCCGCCCCATCCGCCCCAACTACCTGCCCCGCCCCATCCGCCATAATTTCCTGCCCCGCCCCAACTACCTGCCCCGCCCCATCCGCCTGCCCCGCCCCATCCGCCATAACTGCCTGCCCCGCCCCATCCGCCATAACTGCCTGCCCCGCCCCATCCGCCATAACTGCCTGCCCCGCCCCATCCGCCATAACTCCCTGCCCCGCCCCATCCGCCATAACTCCCTGCCCCGCCCCATCCGCCATAACTCCCTGCCCCGCCCCATCCGCCATAACTCCCTGCCCCGCCCCATCCGCCATAACTCCCTGCCCCGCCCCATCCGCCATAACTACCTGCCCCGCCCCATCCGCCATAACTACCTGCCCCGCCCCATCCGCCATAACTACCTGCCCCGCCCCATCCGCCATAACTACCTGCCCCGCCCCATCCGCCATAACTACCTGCCCCGCCCCATCCGCCATAACTACCTGCCCCGACCCATCCGCCATAACTACCTGCCCCGCCCCATCCGCCATAACTACCTGCCCCGCCCCATACGCCATAACTACCTGCCCCGCCCCATACGCCATAACTACATTCTAGATAACTAGATAGAACAAGCAGAACTGCTTCTACCACAGCCTGCACTGCTGCCCTGCATGTAAAAGCCATGAAATACTGCCCGATGCCCCAGTAACCCTATGTAAGGTGTGTGTATATATATATATATATATATATATATATATATATATATATATATATATATATATATATATATATATATATATATATATACACACACACACACACACATACACACAGGGATAGGGGTTCGGTATAAATAGGCTGCGACGTGCGTGAAGTCAGGTGACTGCAGCAATATTACAGTAATAGACGTGTAACGGATGAAGCTTCATTGTTCGCAGTCGGAGGCTTCGTATTATGTAACACAGCGATAGCAAATGGTTCCAAGATCCCTGATCTCCGCGTTCCACAACTTTATGAAATTACCACGTTTGCCTTCTATTCACCACAGAACATAAAAATGGAGGGAAGTGGGGGAGGGGGGGATTCTACAGATCAGACCACAACATAAAAACAAGGCTGTGTGTGTTAAACACATATATGGTTTAAAAAGACAAAAAAAGAAAAGTTACAGCACATGTGGAGAAAAACAAAGCAACCTCTAAGTACAGAGCACAAGATGTGGGGCTCTTACAGTGAGGGAGGGCTGGGGACCCGCACCATACGCCCTGATCCCCGCTATTATAGACAGAGCACAAGATGTGGGGCTCTTACAGTGAGGGAGGGCTGGGGACCCGCACCATACACCCTGATCCCCGCTATTATAGACAGAGCACAAGATGTGGGGCTCTTACAGTGAGGGAGGGCTGGGGACCCGCACCATACGCCCTGATCCCCGCTATTATAGACAGAGCACAAGATGTGGGGCTCTTACAGTGAGGGAGGGCTGGGGACCCGCACCATACACCCTGATCCCCGCTATTATAGACAGAGCACAAGATGTGGGGCTCTTACAGTGAGGGAGGGCTGGGGACCCGCACCATACGCCCTGATCCCCGCTATTATAGACAGAGCACAAGATGTGGGGCTCTTACAGTGACGGAGGGCTGGGGACCCGCACCATACGCCCTGATCCCGGCTATTATGGACAGAGCACAAGATGTGGGGCTCTTACAGTGAGGGAGGGCTGGGGACCCGCACCATACGCCCCGATCCCCGCTATTATAGACAGAGCACAAGATGTGGGGCTCTTACAGTGAGGGAGGGCTGGGGACCCACACCATACGCCCCAATCCCCGCTATTATAGACAGAGCACAAGATGTGGGGCTCTTACAGTGACGGAGGGCTGGGGACCCGCACCATACGCCCTGATCCCCGCTATTATAGACAGAGCACAAGATGTGGGGCTCTTACAGTGACGGAGGGCTGGGGACCCGCACCATACGCCCTGATCCCGGCTATTATGGACAGAGCACAAGATGTGGGGCTCTTACAGTGACGGTGGGCTAGGGACCCGCACCATACGCCCCGATCCCCGCTATTATAGACAGAGCACAAGATGTGGGGCTCTTACAGTGACGGAGGGCTGGGGACCCGCACCATACGCCCTGATCCCGGCTATTATGGACAGAGCACAAGATGTGGGGCTCTTACAGTGACGGAGGGCTGGGGACCCGCACCATACGCACCACTCCTGGCTATTCCAGACACAGGCCGCTCTATCCTGCTGGATGTTCGCTCTCCGCTCAGTTCCCGCGCTGGGGTCGGGCACATACTCATCTATACAGTCTGACAGCTATGCAATGACTTCGCTTGTAAATATGCATGGGCCTGGTGTTCAGTCCTCTCCGTCATCCTATTCCTGTATCCACATCTGCAGAGCATTACAGGCTGCAAAACAAGGAGAGCAATGTCCTACTGCCAGGATTGTAGCCACATGGCGTATATGTGCTGAAAAGTGACCTCACAGGCCGGGAGATTCTGACTAGATTCTATTAGACATGTCTTTCTTTCTGGGATTAGTTCACGGGGCTGAGGGGGTGGTGTGCCTCCTTAAGGACCTCTAAACTGGTGTATGGGGTCTTACAAAGCATCTAAAAGCTCCTTCAGAAGGAAAACAGGTGATATCTCATGGTGACGGCTACTGGGGGCCCCCTTTAATAATAGAGGCCTGCAGCTAGTCGTATCAGCCACTTATTTCACGGCCCAGACGAGCTGGGATCAGTTTCCTAGGAGACTTGTCATGTTGGAGATGCTGGCCACCATTATGCATGAAGAGATCAGTGCAGGGAAATCTTAGTGACCTTTCCCTTCTGTCCCCCAGCAGCACGACACATGGGAACATTCTCCACCTCTAAGTTGGGCGGCAGATGGTAATTTTAATAGACACCTGAACATTATATAAATTTCCCTAATCCACTTTCGGTCTTTGGGTGCGTTCACACTGAGGAATTCGCACAGAGAAGTTCCTGCAGATTCTTTGGGGGGCGGCGAGTGGTGGAATCCGCCGGATGTTCTCCAGGTGGATTCATCAGTGTGAGCGCATCCTTTTTCTGTTCTCCTTGTGGTAGGACGGGTGGATGAGCAGATGGTTTACATAGGATTAACCAGAGGAAGAGTAGAGACGTCTCTTTCAGGGTCTTTTAAAGGAGAAGTCCGGGCACAGCCGGGGAGGAGGTGGCTGAACTAAACATCATCTTACCTCCCCGGCTCCAGCGCTGGGGTCCGCTGTCCTCCACTCCACTTCCTGGTCCCCCGGCCACTTCTAGGTCTGAGGGGGGACCTGGGACATGAGGTGTCAGGTGGGCTCAGCCAGTCAGCAGCCGGGGAACTGGAGTGGAAGACAGCGGATTCCTGTGATGGACCCAGTAAGGTAGGTGCATGTTGTTTAGTTCAGCCACCTCCTCCCCGGCTGTGCCTGGACTTCTCCTTAAATGAAGATTCTACCCTCTTAGCCGCCATGTCTCTGAAGTTAATCAGGCAATCTGGTCAGAAGACCAAGTAACTGCCTAGAAAGAGCCACCACCGCCACCTCCAGTGAGGGACCACCACCGCCGCCGCCGCCTCCAGTTAGGGACCACCACCGCCACCTTTAATAAGGGACTACCACCGCCTTTAATGAGGGACCACCACCACCGCCGCCTCCAGCGAGGGACCACCACCGCCGCTTCTAGTGAGGGACCACCACCGCCTCCAGTGAGGGAGCACCACCGCCACCTTTAATGAGGGACCACCACCGCCGCTTCTAGTGAGGGACCACCACCGCCACTTCTAGTGAGGGACCACCACCGCCACTTCTAGTGAGGGACCACCACCGCCACTTCTAGTGAGGGACCACCACCGCCGCTTCTAGTGAGGGACCACCACCGTCGCTTCTAGTGAGGGACCACCACCGCCGCTTCTAGTGAGGGACCACCACCGCCGCTTCTAGTGAGGGACCACCACCGCCGCTTCTAGTGAGGGACCACCACCGCCGCTTCTAGTGAGGGACCACCACCGCCGCTTCTAGTGAGGGACCACCACCTCTAGTGCGGGACTACAGCCGTCTCCAGACATGACATCTCCATCTTCCAATACAACACTGCGTCCCATTAGACAAGTGTGAAATATACCAGAGTAAGGAAATACACCAATGTGTAACACACTTATTCATGCAGAGAAATATCATTCTGGCATGAAATTGAGTCACGTGCGCCTAGCTGTGCAGCAGGATATATATTCTGCAGGTAACAAATGCTTTCCTGGGTATCGGATCCAGTAATTTCAGAAAGTCCATTATTATCTGTGACAGGGAGGCTTCTGCTGTTAGATTTACAGGAGCCGTAACACCAAATGGGGAGTGCGCCTGCACCCAGGGGAGCCGGCAGGAGCGTGCCAAACACAATATGGCTGCCTGCACCCACCAGCCAGGGGATCCAGCAGGAGAGCACACCAACCATAACATGGCTGCCTGCACCCACCAGCCAGGGGAGCCAGCAGGAGCGTGCCAACCACAACATGGCTGCCTGCACCCACCAGCCAGGGGATCCAGTAGGAGAGCGCCAACCACAACATGGCTGCCTGCACCCACCAGCCAGGGGATCCCACAGGAGAGCTCCAACCACAACATGGCTGCCTGCACCCACCAGCCAGGGGAGCCAGCAGGAGCGTGCCAACCACAACATGGCTGCCTGCACCCACCAGCCAGGGCATCCCACAGGAGAGCTCCAACCACAACATGGCTGCCTGCACCCACCAGTCAGGGGAGCCAGCAGGAGCGTGCCAACCACAACATGGCTGCCTGCACCCATCAGCCAGGGGAGCCAGCAGGAGCGTGCCAACCACAACATGGCTGCCTGCACCCACCAGTCAGGGGAGCCAGCAGGAGCGTGCTAACCACAACATGGCTGCCTGCACCCACCAGTCAGGGGAGCCAGCAGGAGCGTGCCAACCACAACATGGCTGCCTGCATCCAGCAGCCAGGGGATCCCACAGGAGTGCGCCAACCACAACATGGCTGCCTGCAGAGTAGCTCTGGATTTTATCAGTGTCCATACAGAAACTGGCACAAAATATCTGTTATCCAAAATTTCCGATTTACTTGGTTTGTACCTTTAAGAACATCAAGTCCTCCTCTGGCAGCGGAACGTATAACTGTGCTGGAGACTGAGTCGTCCTAGGAGCCGCTCCATAGAAGACAACGGCCAAGAAAAGGCTTTGGCTCTCATCCAGGACATAGTTTCCAGAAGAGCAGCAACACTCACCATGGCGTGTACAGGAGACACATGGAAGCTTCTAGCACTGGTAAACACCGCGTTCACTTCAATGTCGTTGTCCCGGCTGGGGTTGTACGCCACAAACGTCTGCACCTTGGGGAGACCCACCGATCTGCAAGACAAAGAGGATTCACGTCAGCCACATGTCTATCGTTTGGTTTCCTCAGTTTATTCTTATTATATAACCTAGGACGTGTCACAGAGGGTTGGGGGGGCGTCCGCCATCGTCTGTGACTGGAGCGTCTTCCTCAGGGAGGCCTAGACGCCATGTTAGTCTGCGGAGCAGTGACCGCCGCTGTGGGTGCCGCTTTCTAACAACTGCCCCTTATATTTGGAGGGGATCCGGGGACTTAAAGGGTTTCCCTGTTTTGTATAAACAATTATTATAAGCATTGTAATTCTTCAGAGTTTTCCAGCTATTTCTCTGCTATCAGTAAATAAGACGACTCCTCTCTGCATCCGTCTCTCTGCATCCGGCTCTCTCTTTCATCCAAGCTATGATAGCAAACTATCAGCGAGATGTGCGCAGCCGCTGCCGTGTATTCTGCCAGGACTGGATGCAGCCACTTCTCCCCTGAGAGGAGCAGGAGCGGCCATGTAGGAGGGTTGTAGCCGCGGCGTGCAGACAGGAGCCGTCTCATTCACAGTCAGCAGGAAGGAAACACGGTGAGAACCGGGAGGAAATACGACAGGAGGTGTAGGATGGTTTATACAGAGTCAGGGGGTGTCCGACGTATGAGATACCCATCTGCTTCTATTATATGTAATAAGGGAATCTGTCATCTCTATATAGTAGTAGTAGTCCACCATCCAGCTGGGTCGCCGTCCTGTAACATTTGTTCTGTGTTAGTAATAGAAGGATTTTTCATCTAGGAACCTTCTGATTCTCCTGCAATATTTCAGCCATTCCGCTATATAGTCCCATTCACCTCGGTTCTGACACTTTATGGACGAGTGATACAAAATAAATCTAGAAGGTTCAGTATACAGAAGTGAGGATGAGACGGGCATACTCACTGGGCTCCGAAATCCAGGAGAGACGGCTGCAGCTGCAGGACCTTCCCACCAGGCCTCCCCACACTGAAAGGGAAAAAGAAGCAGGTAAACACCAACACACAAGATACCGAATCACTGAGGAGAATAGGGATCAGCGTGATCAGTCCTGAGGTCGTCATCTGCTAATATACAAGTTACCGAATCACTGAGGAGAATAGGGATCAGCGTGATCAGTCCTGAGGTCGTCATCTGCCCGGGACCTACCATACCAGGGACCTACCATACCCGCATACCTGGGACCTACCATACCCGCATACCTGGGACCTACCATACCCGCATACCTGGGACCTACCATACCCGCATACCTGGGACCTACCATACCTGCATACCTGGGACCTACCATACCCGCATACCTGGGACCTGCCATACCCGCATACCTGGGACCTGCCATACCCGGGACCTACCATACCCGGGACCTACCATACCCGGGACCTACCATACCTGCATACCTGGGACCTACCATACCTGGGACCTACCATACCCGCATACCTGGGACCTACCATACCCGGGACCTACCATACCCACATACCTGGGACCTACCAAACCAGTAACTGTAAATACAGACAGTGTGGATCGTGGTAACCCTTAAAGGGGTTCTCCAGTGCTTTAAAACCTTCCATATGTTGTTGCCCTTATATAAAACATAAACATCCTATTCTTACCACTCCGCACCCCGCAGTTTCCCCCGCTGACCGCAGCCACCGGACAGTCACAGACGTGGCGCTGTTCTGTATGTCAGCGATTGGCTGAGCGGGCTGTCACTGCTAAGAAGTTTGGTCTGTGGAAGTGGTAGCAGCTGGGGGGAACCCCGGGGCAGCGGGGAGGTATGGACATGATGTTTGTGCCAGATAATCCCTTTAAGTGCTGCTTATACCCTGCCAGGATGAGTGGCTCTCTAGGACGGCAGGTGAGGGTACAATGTGTGTAGTTCTGCGTATAAAGGGGGGGGTCCTAATGTGCAACAACTAAAGCTTATAGCTCAGCACCGGAGCAACAGATT
>NC_091460.1:147834807-147869807 GCF_027789765.1 Dendropsophus ebraccatus | reverse complement strand
ATGCTAAGCAGGGTTATCTAGTAGATGTTTATGTACGATGTCTTATATTTACCATGAATAATATTCTATTTATGACTATTTCATCAGAAAGTGTGATCTCATCCAGTAATAGTGCGATATCCGATCCCATCATGGGACGTGTACCCGCCCGGCTACAGGAAAGCCATTACAGACACTATGCAGAGGGCCCCTGTGCAAACAATGTGTTGGGCCCCATAACCCTTTCGTTTCTCCACCTTTAGGCCTTGAAGGTGCACACACATATGTAGGCCCGGTATCTGGTACATGTGTCCTGGTTCCTCGGGAGGCCCTATAGTACAGCACAGATGTCAGGGCCCACTAGAGGACTGTACTGCAGTCTGTGCTGGCCCCAGTGTGGGACTGGGACACCTGTGGCCACCAATAGAACTGATCATGGGGGGCACCCAAATAAAGAACCCGTCAGAAGCGACATGCTGGCCTGGTCCCCTCCTGTACTGATGTATCTGTGACCACAACTCTCAGAACAACAATAACTACAAATCCCAGAATGCCTTACACTTATGAAGCTCTCAGAGAATGCTGGGAGTTGTAGTTTCTGAGAGGACAACCCCTTAAATTGTCTGCTCATTTGTACTTCAAATCCCAGCACATCCTGAGGACTTCAGACTGCAGTAAATGCTGGGAGTTGTAGTGTTTGCAGCTGTTGTGCTTGGAGGGTCCTTGGTGCATTATACACTGGATGCTGTGTGGGGGATGGGAGTATATAGCTCAGAGTGTGGAAGTGACCCCAGAACAGCACTAATAGGGGATAGAACACATGGGCCCTTAATCACTGTTGGGGCACAGGTGGGAGACATGTACTGTCTATGTGGCTGCACAGGTGGGATACATGTACTGTGTATGTGGCTGCACAGGTGGGAGACATGTACTGTGTATGTGGCTGCACAGGTGGGAGACATGTACTGTGTATGTGGCTGCACAGGTGGGGAACATGTACTGTATGTGGCCGCACAGGTGGGGGACATGTACTGTATGTGGCTGCACAGGTGGGGGACATGTACTGTATGTGGCCGCACAGGTGGGGGACATGTACTGTATGTGGCCGCACAGGTGGGAGACATGTACTGTATGTGGCTGCACAGGTGGGGGACATGTACTGTATGTGGCCGCACAGGTGGGAGACATGTACTGTGTGTGGCCGCACAGGTGGGAGACATGTACTGTGTGTGACTGCTTACAGGAAGATGAAAGAGGAAAAAAAAACAGCCATGCTGCAGGGGGGAGGGCACAGATATTGGCTAGAAGTCATAAATTTACAATAAAACTTACAGCACCAGAAAGGGGGGGGGGAGGGGGCTCTGTTCTTTCCCTCACACAGTCCACCCTCTTTCTTACAACTTCAAGCAGCCTGACAGACACACTGACAATAAGGAGTCACTGTCAGAGCTGCTGCTGCTCCTCTTCACCACATGCTCTCTCCTCTCCTCCTCATACAAGGTATGCCAGACAGTGGAGTATAGGAAGGGGGGGGGGGTCTGTCATCACATGCTCTCTCCTCTCCTCCTCATACAAGGTATGCCGGACAGTGGAGTATATGAGGGGGTGTCAGCAGCAGCATGCAGGAGGAGAGAGGAGAACCAGCCCTGATCAGGCACAGAATCCAGTCACTAAAAGGGGCCCCACAAGAGCATGGGGGGGGCCCACACTTCCCGGGTGCTGATGCCGCCTGGGGGGCCCACACTTCCCGGGTGCTGATGCCGCCTGGGGGGCCCACTACAGACATGTGCCATACTGCACTGACACTTTAGAGTCTGAGCCTGGCGGGCCCCTCTATTGGCTTGGGCCCCTGTGCAGCTGAACAGGCTGCACAAGTGATAGGTCCGCCCCTGAGCATCGTGTTATAGGAAAAGAAGAGCTAAAAAGATGAATTGCCTACCCCGAAATTACATGAAATCCCACTTTTATAATGTTGTAATTAAACAGCATCTTGTTTTGGGGCACTAAATAATATATCTACATAGTAGACAGATAAGCTGGGAAGAGCTGTAATAAGCCGTGTGGGGGTGATGGAGCCTGCGGCCATCAGATACGAGGTCCCAGCCATTGCATCACTGCCGGCCTTGCTGCACCTACTACAGCTGCCACTCCCCACAGTGCCCTGATGAAGACGCTTTGCCTGTGAGAAGCATGTGCTGGCCGTGGGTTCGCTCCCCTGTGACTGACAGGACGCCATGGATGCAGCCAAGTGCAATGGGAGCGATTATTGTGTGATCCGGAGTCTGGATGTCTGAGCGGCAGTGCCGAGGTGCACAAGCGGGATTAGTGGGTGTGTAACACGGGATCTGTGTCTCACTATAGCTGCACATCATGCCGGCATACATCTCAGGCGGAGGAGGCACTAAGGACACCTTATCCAATATAATCACAGACGTCATTAACCCCTCAATAGAAGAGAAAACCTCGTGTAACAGAATTTATATAAAATTACAATCAGTCCCAGAAAACCTAAGATAATAGTGTAAGCAGGTGACATCACTGTGTGCAGATACGTGTGTCTATATGTAGTGTCCTGGTGTGGAAACACGGAGCAGGAGAAGTGGCAGGAAGCCGAGAATATAGCAGAAGAGGCAGGGGCGGAGAAATGGAAGGGGATTCTGGGACAGGGGGTCAGACTCCGGCCCTCCCACTGCAGATAAACTCCCATCATGTCAGGACAGCCACAGCTTTAGCAACCCAAGCATGATGGGAATTGTAGTTGTGTAACAGCTGGAGGGCTGGAGTCTGACACCTGGGTTCTGAGACGTATCGGCCGATACTCTGAGTGGCCAAACAACAGACGCTACTCACAGAAATGTAGGATATGGCGTGCGGGGAAAATGTATGGAAAACATAAAAAGCTATGGTGATAATATATCATGAATGTAGCGCGTTTACGTACAAACATGCAAAAGGGGGATTCCCTCATCTCAGACTATTTACTGGGGTAAAAAAAAGCCAACACCAGCGGCCGCTACGGCCCCACGCCAGCAGAGACCACGGCCCCCACGCCAGCAGAGACTACGGCCCCCACGCCAGCAGAGACTACGGCCCCCACGCCAGCAGAGACTACGGCCCCCACGCCAGCAGAGACTACGGCCCCCACGCCAGCAGAGACTACGGCCCCCACGCCAGCAGAGACCACGGCCCCACGCCCGCAGAGACCACGGCCCCCACGCCAGCAGAGACTACGGCCCCCACGCCAGCAGAGACTACGGCCCCCACGCCAGCAGAGACTACGGCCCCCACGCCAGCAGAGACTACGGCCCCCACGCCAGCAGAGACTACGGCCCCCACGCCAGCAGAGACCACGGCCCCACGCCCGCAGAGACCACGGCCCCAACGCCAGCAGAGACTACGCCCCCCACGCCAGCAGAGACCACGGCCCCGATGCCAGCAGAGACTACGGCCCCACGCCACCAGAGACTACGGCCCCACGCCACCAGAGACAGCCCCACGCTATACCCAGACGCCAGCGGCCACTACAGCCCCACGCTATACCCAGACGCCAGCGGCCACTACAGCCCCACGCTATACCCAGACGCCAGCGGCCACTACAGCCCCACAAAACATGTCAATGTCACAATAACTTGTCACGCCGTCTTTAGCACCAATTACACCCTGACAATGACGTCTGGTGCTGTTCACAAATGGATCTATCGTCTTCTAGGGCACCACATCCCGCTCCTCTCCCGGGGGCGCCCCTCAGCTCATGGAGGTTCTGGGCTACTCAGTTACGAGACTCGGATGACCCTGTAGGTTTTCTACAGGATTCAGGTCCGGAGAAGGTGGAGATCGCTCCATTTAAAGGAGTAGTTCACAAAAAAATACTTTCAAATCAACTGGTGCCAGAAGGTGTCAGAGATCTGTAATTTACTTCTCCAGTCTTCACCTGAATACAAAACACACTGGAAACCGTGAACGCTCCATTAACGCTCCGTGATTAATTGGAAAAACTTGGCAGAACATAAACAACGTTCCCGAGACTCAACAAATCGTGTTATTGTGGGGAAGCTGCGCTGGTGACTGACAGAGTGCTGACATGTCCTGCGGCGGTGTACGGGGGAGGCAGTCATCAGTATTATCAGTCCCTGCTCGCCCCGATTACCATCTAATATCTAGTAACTGTGGGAGGAAACAACCGCGCCGGAGGAAACCGCAGCCATCAGACACATACAGGTGTGTTCATGTCAGACCATGAGAGTACGCTGCCGTACCGACAAACACAAGTACATACCCAGTAATACCTCCTGACACCGACACAAGAGCTGGAACAACATGGCCAAAAAGATTTTTATACAGTATGGACGGTAAAAAGGGTTCTCCAGACAAAGAAATTCCTTCAAATACACCGGTGTCAGAAAGTTATAGAAGGTTGTAAGTTACTTCTATTTAAAAAATCTCCAGTACTTATCAGCTGCTGTATGTCCTGCAGGAAGTGGTGTATTCTCTCCAATCTGACACAGTGCTCTCTGCTGCCACCTCTGTCCATGTCAGGAACTGTCCAGAGCAGCAGCAAATCCCCATAGAAAACCTCTCCTGCTCTGGACAGTTCCTGACATGGACAGAGGTGGCAGCAGAGAGCATTGTGTCAGACTGGAGAGAATACACCACTTCCTGCAGGACATACAGCAGCTGATAAGATTTTGAAACAAAACTAAATACAAATCTGTATAACTGTATCTGTATAACATATCTGTATCTGTTCCCCTTTAAGTAATTCCTGTTTAAAAAATGAAAATCTCTAAATTCCAAAAAGAAGATGAGCTGCGTACTGTGGATGTGTCCAGCAGATAATGGGGCAGTGCTGAGCTTTCTGTGCACGTCACCTTCTGCCACGTCTCTCGATAGACGGCCATTCATCTAGCATTGGCAGTCCAGCTCTTCTGGCTGCTGCGGAGCCCGGACACGCGGCACAGGGTACTTTATTTGGCAGAGATGCTGCCACAGAACCAGGAATATTTAGAGAGGTTCGATCCTGAATAGCTGCAGAACCAGTCGCTGCCCATAGAGATTGACGCTTACGCATTGTTTCAGAGGCTCAGCTTTTTATATATATACACATATACACACACACTTTATTATAATCTATATTGCATTCTACAAGTGTCCCAGTAAAATGTAAGAGATGCCACAGCGGACGGCACTCCATGCTGTCAGATTTATCACGGTGCGGCCACATTTTGGGGTAACATCACGCCTTTATTGTATTTTACTTTTAGGACCCCCACCCCACACCATGATTTCTATCAGACGTTTGGCATCTTTTGTTCTTTTTCCAACCAGTGCACTTTTATATTTAAAAAAAAAATCACAACGTACAAAACTAAAGTTCCCCTTTAAGGCTGCGTTCACACGTACAGGATCCGCAGCAGATTTAATGTTGTGTTCAGTTATCTATAGGCCACGCCAGTCCCCTCTATACGCCACGCCAGTCCCCTCTATACGCCACGCCAGTCCCCTCTATACGCCACGCCAGTCCCCTCTATACGCCACGCCAGTCCCCTCTATACGCCACGCCAGTCCCCTCTATACGCCACACCAGTCCCCTGTACTTCGGACGCATGTGAGCAGAGTTTGCCCTGTGGTGGCAGCAGGTGGTGGGGCACTTGTCCAGGACAGTTGGGAGCCATTGTATGCCTACTCTTTGTCTATGTGACCTCAATGGAGTCCCATCCCATAGCCGAGCCCTGGGAGCGCTGACTGACTATTTTTGGAGAAACAGGGGAGCAGACAAAGCTTTCTTTCAAATGAGAAACAGCGCCACCCTTGTGTATCCTCTGTGTACTACATCCGAGACCCATACAGGGCGATTTCGACAATACAATCAGCTTATGAAGGAAGGATATACAGGTTATATACCAATCATGCTACTCCATGTATATAAAGAAATACCATGGTAAAATTGTGCTGTACATTTTCGTCAAAATCTCCATTGCTGGTTACAGGGATTTCCGCAGCCGCGCTTCTTGGGGAATCCTGCGCCATTGTCAGCTCCTGCCGAGAAGAAGAAAAAATATCACATAAGCTCAGTGAGAATGATGGCACAATGGCAGAAGACGTACACTATATCTGGATTGTTCTGCTGCAAGTGACGGCCCAATGCAGGGTCACTACAGCTTTACTATGATGATATAACCTTATGTACAGTATATACGGTCACTACTACCTTACTATGATGATATAACCTTATGTACAGTATATAAGGTCATTACTACCTTACTATGATGATATAACCTTATGTACAGTATATAAGGTCACTACAGCTTTACTATGATGATATAACCTTATGTACAGTATATAAGGTCACTACTACCTTACTATGACAATACAACCTTATGTACAGTATATACGGTCACTACTACCTTACTATGACAATATAACCTTATGTACAGTATATACGGTCACTACTACCTTACTATGATGATATAACCTTATGTACAGTATATAAGGTCACTACTACCTTACTATGATGATATAACCTTATGTACAGTATATACGGTCACTACTACCTTACTATGACAATATAACCTTATGTACAGTATATAAGGTCACTACTGCTTTACTATGATGATATAACCTTATGTACAGTATATACGGTCACTACTACCTTACTATGATGATATAACCTTATGTACAGTATATACGGTCACTACTACCTTACTATGATGATACAACCTTATGTACAGTATATACGGTCACTACAGCTTTACTATGATGATACAACCTTATGTACAGTATATACGGTCACTACTACCTTACTATGATGATATAACCTTATGTACAGTATATAAGGTCACTACTGCTTTACTATGATGATATAACCTTATGTACAGTATATACGGTCACTACTACCTTACTATGATGATATAACCTTATGTACAGTATATAAGGTCACTACTACCTTACTATGATGATACAACCTTATGTACAGTATATACGGTCACTACTACCTTACTATGACAATACAACCTTATGTACAGTATATACGGTCACTACTACCTTATTATGATGATATAACCTTATGTACAGTATATACGGTCACTACTACCTTACTATGATGATATAACCTTATGTACAGTATATAAGGTCACTACTACCTTACTATGATGATATAACCTTATGTACAGTATATAAGGTCACTACTACCTTACTATGACAATAAAACCTTATGTACAGTATATAAGGTCACTACTACCTTACTATGATGATATAACCTTATGTACAGTATATACAGTCACTACTACCTTACTATGATGATATAACCTTATGTACAGTATATAAGGTCACTACTACCTTACTATGATGATAAAACCTTATGTACAGTATATAAGGTCACTACTACCTTACTATGATGATATAACCTTATGTACAGTATATACGGTCACTACTACCTTACTATGATGATAAAACCTTATGTACAGTATATAAGGTCACTACTACCTTACTATGATGATATAACCTTATGTACAGTATATACGGTCACTACTACCTTACTATGATGATATAACCTTATGTACAGTATATACGGTCACTACTACCTTACTATGATGATATAACCTTATGTACAGGATACATATGGACTGCAGAGCTGCACTCCCTTCTTTCTCCATTTTATTCCTACACAACAAGAAGAATCATCTCCTGTACAAGTCTCAACAAATGACGGAACCTTCCTACCCAGTGATGCCGCAGTAATGACAGCGACCGAATCATCTACAATGGGATTCCTATTCCCATCTGCTGAAAGGAAAACCATAATGCTGCTAATGCCGAACCCGTCACCACCCGCACACCGACACCACCAGATGAGACCACCGATGACAGGAAGGTCAGGACGAAACTCTCCTCCACCTCTCGCGTAATCTGCAACCGAGAGGTCCGATGCAGATGTGAGCGGAGCCCTAATACTAGACCCTCAGCTCACTCACCTTAGGCCTCACCTCAGGCCTCACCTCAGGCCTCATTCACCTCACTCACCTCAGGCCTCATTCACCTCACTCACCTTAGGCCTCATTCACCTCACTCACCTCACTCGCCTCATTCACCTCACTCGCCTCATCTCAGGCCTCATTAACCTCACTCACCTCAGGCCTCACTCACCTCACTCACCTTAGGCCTCACTCACCTCACTCACCTTAGGCCTCACTCACCTCACTCGCCTCATTCACCTCACTCACCTCAGGCCTCATTCACCTCACTCACCTCAGGCCTCACTCACCTCAGGCCTCACTCACCTCACTCGCCTCATTCACCTTAGGCCTCACTCGCCTCACTCACCTCACTCGCCTCATTCACCTCAGGCCTCACTCACTTCACTCGCCTCATTCACCTCAGGCCTCACTCACCTCACTCGCCTCATTCACCTCAGGCCTCACTCACTTCACTCGCCTCAGGCCTCACTCACCTCATTCACCTTAGGCCTCACTCACCTCACTCGCCTCATTCCCCTTTTTGCCTTATTCACCTCACTCACCTCACTCGTCTCAGGCCTCACTCACCCATCATTTGCAGAATCCTTTGCAGCCCATTAATGTCTATGGGGCTAGTCACACATTCGGTAAATTTGCAGATCCGCAATCTGACACAAAAAAATAGAAGACAGGTTGTAATGTGGTCCGCAATTGTGGTGCAGAGACTCCAGCAGAAGTCTATGGGAAAGTACAAATGTGTGGAGAGCACAGGGCAGAACCATCCACAATCGCAGATCAAACTCATCTCTATGACATCACCAAGCTCATTTTTGCCTTCCCAATTTTTTTTTTTTTTTTTTATAGCTGCACCTTTAATTTGTGGATCCACAAAACACAGAGCACACTACACATACACTACACATACACTACACATGCGCTACAGATGATTTTTTGTGGATAAAAATTTGGGGATCATAAACTTCATCCTTGAAAATATACTGATCTGTGAATGTGGCCTAACAAAAGCAAATGACTGGAGCCGGATGGTTGTAGCCGCTCAAGTACATTACTATTATACACTTATAATAACAACAAATAGTTTATCAAAAGCAAATGACAAATGTCTCCATCTAGTCGACATGAAGAAAGCTTAGTGTCTGGAGTAATGCTGCCCGAAATAGTGGACCACCGACTGCGTGTGCTCAGGACAAGCACCCCCCCCCCCCCCCCCCCCCACACATCACGACAAGGGGACCCCCCACACACACACACACACACATCAGGACAAGCCCCCCCCCCCCGCACACACATCACGACAAGGGGACCCCCCACACACACACATCACGACAAGGGGACCCCCCCCCACACACACATCAGGACAAGGGGACCCCCCCCCCGCACATCACGACAAGGGGACCCCCCCCCCATCACGAACAGGGGGACAACCCCCCCCCCCATCACGAACAGGGACACCCCCCCCCCCCATCACGAACAGGGGGACACCCCCCACCCCATCACGACAGGGGGACCCCCCCCCCATCACGACAGGGGGACCCCCCCCCCATCACGACAGGGGGACACCCCCCCCCCTGCACATCAGCACAAGGCCCCCCACACACATCAGGGCAAGGGGACCCCCTCCCCAACAACAAACACACACACGAGGACAAGGCCCCCCCCCCCCGCACATCAGGACAAGGACCCCCCCCCACACACACACACACACACACACACACACACACACACACATCAGGACAAGGATCAAGGACTTTATTTCTTCCATTTACCACCACTCCTACAGAGACATGGCTCCTCTCCCAGATCCCAGCGGTCAGGTAGTCACTTCGCCTAGAAATACGGCGCCGCAGATTCTGTTATTCATCTCCAAAGGTGTTTGCATAAAAAATGCTGTCGTCTGTAATACAGAGGGTCCCATTTACTTCAAAGGGACATGAATCCAGCTCAGTTTTTGACTGTGGTGATTTCCCCTGAGTCACAGGAGGCGCTGAACCCAGAGTGAAGGAGGCTCCAGTATAAAGCCCCCCCCCCCCCAAGTGTCCGAGCAGGGGGTAAAGCCCGGTGACTTTCGTAGGTCTCTGTCTAACCACGTCAGCTAGGCTGGAGGGACATTGTGCACGGCCGTTCTGCAGTTTTTGGCTCATACATAGTAACCTTAGACGGATTTCCTAGATTTGGCGCAGAATTAACACTATGACCCTGCTATGTAAAGACATAAAGGGCACAAGTCACAGGATCACATAACAGGAGCACAGCGGCCGTACTACAGTATTCACCAGTCACACAGCGACATCTACTGGATAACTGGGGGATAACACTGCGTGACTATAGAGAGACGCCACCACGACGGTCATCACATAGTAGGAAACAACTGCTGGCGTACAGACACAGTCTCACAACCAGACGGACAGAGAGATCAGATGGTAAGATGGAGGAAACCAGAAGATTCGTCACTTAAAGGGAGTGAAGAAACACCTCAATACTGTCCTCTCATCTATCACTACAGCGGCTTCCACCACGCTATAATCTTACTGGCTATGCTGTGTGGTAGCAGAGAGATCTCATCTCCAATTTATATATAATAAGCTGCGTTACACCGAATTTACCAGGCCTATAAGAGACAGTAGCGTCACATTGTTACTGATAAATAAGAGTGTGGCTGCAGGGCCCCCTCTTTACGCACAGGGCCCCTCTTTATAACGTACTTCCAGATGTCCCTTCTCCTGTATTAGAACGCTCTTGATCTATGAAGACGCAGAGAATCCACTATGGGAGCAAACTACAAGCTACACCCCCACACGGACTGCTTTTTGCAGGATAGATATATATATATATATATATATATATATATATATATATATATATATATATATAGATATATATATAATTGTTGAACAGACTTTAGAAAATAGAAACATATATATATATATATAGATATATATATAATTGTTGAACAGACTTTAGAAAATAGAAACCTATCACAGGAAACCAATGTGCTGAAATCGCAGGTTACACTGAGATACAGCGCTGCAGCTACAGAGATACCACAGTCGGGTTGTGACTACTCTAATAATAAAAGAAAAATTATCAGGTTCCCACTAACCATAAAGGGAATTAACAAATGTAAATAACGTCGCCATGTAACGTGCTATCCAAACCCTGTATATAAATCAGAATGTGAAAGGAACCTAAACCATCAGCATGGCCGGCGGACACACCGCACCTAGACATAAGGGGAGAGAAGGCTCAGGCATCAGAATGGTGTATAGGAGCAGCTTATTCACCTCTCCGCTACCAGAGAGAGAGAGAGCCGGACTGCCAGAGAGAGAGAGAGCCGGACTGCCAGAGAGAGAGAGAGAGCCGGACTGCCAGAGAGAGAGAGAGAGCCGGACTGCCAGAGAGAGAGAGAGAGCCGGACTGCCAGAGAGAGAGAGAGAGCCGGACTGCCAGAGAGAGAGAGAGAGAGCCGGACTGCCAGAGAGAGAGAGAGAGAGCCGGACTGCCAGAGAGAGAGAGAGAGAGCCGGACTGCCAGAGAGAGAGAGAGAGAGCCGGACTGCCAGAGAGAGAGAGAGAGCCGGACTGCCAGAGAGAGAGAGAGAGCCGGACTGCCAGAGAGAGAGAGAGACGGACTGCCAGGAGGAGAGACTGTTTGTAACCCCTCAGCGGCCGGCCAGGTAATGAATAGAGCACAAGTATAAGGCCCTACAGATTCCAAATCCTATGCGACCACACAAGTGAAAAACAAACCAACACTGAGATCTTACCCATTAGCTCCTGATAAAGGGAGCGTAACGTGTGTCGGGCTGGTGGGCCGGACGGGGGTAAGATCTCAGTGTTGGTCACTTGTGTGGTCGCATAGGATTTGGAATCTGTAGGGCCTTACTTGTGCTCTATTCATTACCTGGCCGGCCGCTGAGGGGTTACAGTCTCTCCTCCATTATACTATATCATATTACACTACATCCATGCTGTCACTGCATTGCAGGTTAAACACTTGTCATTGCTATAATTTCAGTGACCACTAGATGGTAGTGTTGCAATTGGTATAATTTCTAATTTTATATTGATTTACCACACAGATCTTTCTCCCCCTCTGGCCTCGTGTTATCTGTGTCTTTTCCCATGAAATTCCCTCGTTTTTATCAATTTTTTGTAAATGTAAATAAAGGACTTTGTTATACTTCTAAATAATTGTGCAATTTTTTTCGGTTTTCTATATGGTTTTGTTGCACTGTATGTTGTATAGGCAGGACTTTCTTTTGGGTTGTCTATTACACTAAACAATTATCGTTTAAATCCGAACGATAATTGTTCCATGTAATACCACCCTAACAGGTAATAAAGTAAACCCCCGCTGCCCACCCAGGGACACCCCCGCTGCCCACCCAGGGACACCCCCGCTGCCCACCCAGGGACACCCCCGCTGCCCACCCAGGGACACCCCCGCTGCCCACCCAGGGACACCCCCGCTGCCCACCCAGGGACACCCCCGCTGCCCACCCAGGGACACCCCCGCTGCCCACCCAGGGACACCCAGTCAGTACAGACTATAAACTGGGGCAGCGCAGGATACATTTCACAGCTCATTTTTTATTTACAGGGGTTTATAGAACTGAAGCAGAATGTGAACAATGGCGAGTGGACAAGGAGCGGCCTCGGGTTACCAGGTGTTCTACACTGGGGGAAAAAAATATGTCATCAACAAGCCGGAGTTTCTTACACCATCAGCAGACCATCCCACCCCAGCGGGCGCCGTCAGCAGACCGTCTCACCCCAGCGGGCGCCGTCAGCAGACCGTCTCACCCCAGCGGGCGCCGTCAGCAGACCGTCTCACCCCAGCGGGCACCGTCAGCAGACCGTCTCACCCCAGCGGGCACCGTCAGCAGACCGTCTCACCCCAGCGGGCACCGTCAGCAGACCGTCTCACCCCAGCGGGCACCGTCAGCAGACCGTCTCACCCCAGCGGGCACCGTCAGCAGACCGTCTCACCCCAGCGGGCACCGTCAGCAGACCGTCTCACCCCAGCGGGCACCGTCAGCAGACCGTCTCACCCCAGCGGGCACCGTCAGCAGACCGTCTCACCCCAGCGGGCACCGTCAGCAGACCGTCTCACCCCAGCGGGCACCGTCAGCAGACCGTCTCACCCCAGCGGGCACCGTCAGCAGACCGTCTCACCCCAGCGGGCACCGTCAGCAGACCGTCTCACCCCAGCGGGCACCGTCAGCAGACCGTCTCACCCCAGCGGGCACCGTCAGCAGACCGTCTCACCCCAGCGGGCACCGTCAGCAGACCGTCTCACCCCAGCGGGCACCGTCAGCAGACCGTCTCACCCCAGCGGGCACCGTCAGCAGACCGTCTCACCCCAGCGGGCACCGTCAGCAGACCGTCTCACCCCAGCGGGCACCGTCAGCAGACCGTCTCACCCCAGCGGGCACCGTCAGCAGACCGTCTCACCCCAGCGGGCACCGTCAGCAGACCGTCTCACCCCAGCGGGCACCGTCAGCAGACCGTCTCACCCCAGCGGGCACCGTCAGCAGACCGTCTCACCCCAGCGGGCACCGTCAGCAGACCGTCTCACCCCAGCGGGCACCGTCAGCAGACCGTCTCACCCCAGCGGGCACCGTCAGCAGACCGTCTCACCCCAGCGGGCACCGTCAGCAGACCGTCTCACCCCAGCGGGCACCGTCAGCAGACCGTCTCACCCCAGCGGGCACCGTCAGCAGACCGTCTCACCCCAGCGGGCACCGTCAGCAGACCGTCTCACCCCAGCGGGCACCGTCAGCAGACCGTCTCACCCCAGCGGGCACCGTCAGCAGACCGTCTCACCCCAGCGGGCACCGTCAGCAGACCGTCTCACCCCAGCGGGCACCGTCAGCAGACCGTCTCACCCCAGCGGGCACCGTCAGCAGACCGTCTCACCCCAGCGGGCACCGTCAGCAGACCGTCTCACCCCAGCGGGCACCGTCAGCAGACCGTCCCACCCCAGCGGGCACCGTCAGCAGACCGTCCCACCCCAGCGGGCACCGTCAGCAGACCGTCTCACCCCAGCGGGCACCGTCAGCAGACCGTCTCACCCCAGCGGGCACCGTCAGCAGACCGTCTCACCCCAGCGGGCACCGTCAGCAGACCGTCTCACCCCAGCGGGCACCGTCAGCAGACCGTCTCACCCCAGCGGGCACCGTCAGCAGACCGTCTCACCCCAGCGGGCACCGTCAGCAGACCGTCTCACCCCAGCGGGCACCGTCAGCAGACCGTCTCTCCCCAGCGGGCACCGTCAGCAGACCGTCTCTCCCCAGCGGGCACCGTCAGCAGACCGTCTCACCCCAGCGGGCACCGTCAGCAGACCATCCCACCCCAGCGGGCACCGTCAGCAGACCATCCCACCCCAGCGGGCACCGTCAGCAGACCATCCCACCCCAGCGGGCACAGTCAGCAGACCATCCCACCCCAGCGGGCACAGTCAGCAGACCATCCCACCCCAGCGGGCACCGTCAGCAGACCATCCCACCCCAGCGGGCACCGTCAGCAGACCATCCCACCCCAGCGGGCACCGTCAGCAGACCGTCTCACCCCAGCGGGCACCGTCAGCAGACCGTCTCACCCCAGCGGGCACCGTCAGCAGACCGTCTCACCCCAGCGGGCACCGTCAGCAGACCGTCTCACCCCAGCGGGCACCGTCAGCAGACCGTCTCACCCCAGCGGGCACCGTCAGCAGACCGTCTCACCCCAGCGGGCACCGTCAGCAGACCGTCTCACCCCAGCGGGCACCGTCAGCAGACCGTCTCTCCCCAGCGGGCACCGTCAGCAGACCGTCTCACCCCAGCGGGCACCGTCAGCAGACCGTCTCACCCCAGCGGGCACCGTCAGCAGACCATCCCACCCCAGCGGGCACCGTCAGCAGACCGTCTCACCCCAGCGGGCACCGTCAGCAGACCGTCCCACCCCAGCGGGCACCGTCAGCAGACCATCCCACCCCAGCGGGCACCGTCAGCAGACCATCCCACCCCTATCTACACACAGTTCTATTCTTTATTGGGACAGATTATGTACTGGAGATAATTTTTACTAAACAAGCCCGTTCTTTGTTTGAATGGGCTCCCTACGTACTAGATTCACTGAATGAACATGCTACCAATCTGAAAGGAATTGTTATACTGTGCAAAAAATTTCCAATAAGTGTGGATTGTGTTTTCACAACCTCATCCGCTTGTAAGATTTAACCCCTTCAACATACAGCGGTGATATCTGCAGGACATGGGCAGCCCCTGTAGGTCGCCAGACAGCAATGGGCAGCAAGCAGCAGGCACTCTGGAGAGGGAGTGGGTATTTTTTTCCTTATTTTCCCCATAAAAACTATTTCCCCTTCTTGGAAATCCCCTTTAATATCCGTCAATATGCAGAAAGGTCCGCAGAGCTTCAGTCACAAGTCTCAAAACCCGAGACTAGTCAGGTATCGCCACAGGGAAGGACCCAGCAAAGGAATGGCTTCAGTATGGAGACCACCAACACCACTATATTATGTGGCCCCGTCAGTCAATACCCAACTCCATTACAAGTCTGAGGATTGGGGAAATACCAAGGCAAGGTATCCACAGACGGCCTGGTAGAGCCGTACAGGAAACAGATCACTGATCTCAGGGAGACCGGCCAAGGAAAACACTGTCAGCTGCTGGTTACAGCGCTCAGTGCAGTGACATCCTAGGTGCATTGCCCCCTTGGAAATATCAATATGCAAAAGGGTCAAGGTACCAATATGTCTGCGCACTCCGATAACTGTTGCTGCCAGTTACTCTATTATGGTAGAGGAAGGGACGTTCACACTTAGGAATTCTTGCTGAATTTCAAGCTAAGCTGCATGCCAATTTTTTTGGCGCAGAGCGGAGGGCACACGAGGCATCGTATTCAATGAACAGGACAGGCAGAAGTTCAAGAGGAGTCCGAAGTGTGGTAGTAATTCCGCCAGAAAAATTATTTTCCGCCCTAAAAAATACCAGCTGTGCACAGGATCTCACATTGCCATCTTTTCTGTATTTTATTACTGCGTTTTAAATGTTTTTGTGCGCGGATATTCTTTACTCTGCGGAGCACATTGATGTTTCCCGGGGGCAATGCACCTAGGATTTCACTGTAACCAGCGGTCAGTGGTGTCTTCTTTGGCTGCTGTCCCTGATCACTCACCTGGAGACCCTTAATATCCAGGCTACGTCATGTCTATAGGACTTTTTCTATAAATCCGCCATATTTACTTTTTGGTGCCCTGTATAGTACTGTGCAGCTGCATTTACAGCAGGTGGTCGGGGCCGGGATCCCACACAGCAGGTGGTCGGGGCCGGGATCCCACACAGCAGGTGGTCGGGGCCGGGATCCCACACAGCAGGTGGTCGGGGCCGGGATCCCACACAGCAGGTGGTCGGGGCCGGGATCCCACACAGCAGGTGGTCGGGGCCGGGATCCCACACAGCAGGTGGTCGGGGCCGGGATCCCACACAGCAGGTGGTCGGGGCCGGGATCCCACACAGCAGGTGGTCGGGGCCGGGATCCCACACAGCAGGTGGTCGGGGCCGGGATCCCACACAGCAGGTGGTCGGGGCCGGGATCCCACACAGCAGGTGGTCGGGGCCGGGATCCCACACAGCAGGTGGTCGGGGCCGGGATCCCACACAGCAGGTGGTCGGGGCCGGGATCCCACACAGCAGGTGGTCGGGGCCGGGATCCCACACAGCAGGTGGTCGGGGCCGGGATCCCACACAGCAGGTGGTCGGGGCCGGGATCCCACACAGCAGGTGGTCGGGGCCGGGATCCCACACAGCAGGTGGTCGGGGCCGGGATCCCACACAGCAGGTGGTCGGGGCCGGGATCCCACACAGCAGGTGGTCGGGGCCGGGATCCCACACAGCAGGTGGTCGGGGCCGGGATCCCACAGCCCTGCAGACACAAACCTTAGCGGCAGCAGCGGGGGCCGTGTCCACACTTATTGCTGCTAGTTATTGAAGTTATACATGTACATTAAAAACTATAGTTTAAAAAACGAAGTTATATGACAAAGTATTACAGCATTGTATGGGAAATATAGATTCGGTCTCCGGAATACCCCTTTAAAAACAGAAAAGATTCTGCTTCTGTGTTAACATTTTCTCCTGTTTATCACTGTAATTATTGTTACGTCTTTAGCAATGATGGCGGATACTGAGGGATTAGTACCCTGAGGGGTCGGCGGCCGCCATCATCTCCGTCACTCACATCAGCACAGCGAGTAGAATGACACAAGTGATGACGGACGCCACAGCCTCACAGTGATAAATGATAATAATATCCTATAGGTTATATCCTAATAACAGACCTCAGGGTCAGACACATCTTCAGGATCAGGTAATGTTGCCGCATTAGGGGCTGAATCATCTGAGCTGTCAGACATATCTGTAAAAAAACAGAATCAGCATCAAGCATTGTGGAAACTGGCGGAGCTCATACACAGGCCCCCATATAAATGAGCTCATACACAGGCCCCCATATACATGAGCTCATACACAGGCCCCCATATACATGAGCTCATACACAGGCCCCCATATACATGAGCTCATACACAGGCCCCCATATACATGAGCTCATACACAGGCCCCCATATACATGAGCTCATACACAGGCCCCCATATACATGAGCTCATACACAGGCCCCCATATACATGAGCTCATACACAGGCCCCCATATACATGAGCTCATACACAGGCCCCCATATACATGAGCTCATACACAGGCCCCCATATACATGAGCTCATACACAGGCCCCCATATACATGAGCTCATACACAGGCCCCCATATACATGAGCTCATACACAGGCCCCCATATACATGAGCTCATACACAGGCCCCCATATACATGAGCTCATACACAGGCCCCCATATACATGAGCTCATACACAGGCCCCCATATACATGAGCTCATACACAGGCCCCCATATACATGAGCTCATACACAGGCTAAGGTCTCATTTACACAATCTGTGCCGACATGACCAGAGGAGGATCACGGATCCCCCAATAGAAGTGCAGCCCCCCCCCGTCGCCCGGCAGCAGAGATGACAGGAGCGCAGAAGAGAACTACTCGCCTACTACCCCTGTGCTGGCCGGCTCACATGTTCACCGGCACGGGGGTAGTAGGCGAGTAGTTGTCTTCTGCGCTCCTGTCATCTCTGCTGCCGGGCGGCGGGGGAAATCCATGCCGTGATCCGCACTAGTAGTGTCCTACTTTTTCGCGGTGAGGGTCGCAGCACGGATTGTGTGAATGGATGCATTTATTTGAATGGCTCCTAATATTGTTTGGGTCACAGATCCGCGGCCACAGACAATTTTATGGGACGGGTGAAGTCGTCCGTGCGCAGGGACAAATTTAGAGCCCATTGCTTTGTATTGGGCTAATCAGATAATTATTAGAGATGAGTGAAACAGATTGGTTTTGCTTCGTAGGAAGCAGCACTGATCTGTGCTCGTACCCCTCAGGCTGCCGCCAGTGGTTACCGCCAGTGTGGGGAGAAGCGTGAGGCTGTGTGCTTCACTGACCAACTCGCTGCTTGCCTCGACTCACAGCTGGAGATGGCCGCCATTGTAAGTCTATAGAACCTGCACAGTCTGCAAATTACAGGGAGATTTTATAAGAATCCTGAGTAATTTGGTTGCATTAATTTAAAGGGAATCTGTCCTGACTTTTATGCTGCCTGTACAAGGCATCAGGCTGGTCCTCGGGGGCATCCCACTCAGCCTATGCCAGTGGAGCAATATATAAAAATCATTTAAATAGTCAAGTACCCCTTTAAGAAAAAAATTGTACTCCTTTAGGGCCCTATTCCACGGGACGATTATCGTTCAGATTATCATTAAATTGTTCGAATCTAAACGATAAACGTTCAGTTGAATAGCAGTTAATGACCAACGACCGAACGAGAAATTGTTGATTGTTTAATATTGTTGGACCTATTTTTATTGTTGCTCGTTCGCATTGAATAAGACGTCGTTCGCAGTAGTGAAAAACGCAATAGCGACGACAAGACGACCGCAAAAACGATCATAAGTAATGATTATCTTTCCCTGTAAATGAGTGAACGATTTCAGATCTTTCGCAATAGCGGTCGTTAGGATCGTTTATCGTTAACGATTATGCAAATGATAATCGTCCTGTGGAATAGGGCCCTTACTAATAAGTAAGTGGTGCACATCTGATCTTACAAACTTTGCTTCATGGCACGACCCTTGGGGTTATAGATACATAAATTGTGTATCCCATTAAAATAAATAGGATTAGCAAAAAAAAAAAAAAAAAAAAAGTGCAGCTGAACAGTATAAAATGCTTATATCTATAGGCAGCAAAGGAAAGAGGCCAAGGCGGCAAAGAGGCCAAGGCGGCAAAGAGGCCAAGGCGGCAAAGAGGCCAAGGCGGCAAAGAGGCCAAGGCGGCAAGGTGTGAAACGCGGAGGAGGGAAAGGGCAAACGCGGAGGAGGGAAAGGGCAAACGCGGAGGAGGGAAAGGGCAAACACGGAGGAGGGAAGAGGACATCGGATAGAAACCAGTCCTGTACTAAACATATCAAGCATTAGAGAACTGTCCATTCATGGACAAAATTTAAAACGTAACTCATTTCAGGGTCATTTTTCTGAAAACATTAAATATCAACAGTAGAAAAGATTTTAAGAAACTCTGTAATAGGTTTTATGTACTAAAAGAGTTTCCTTCTGTAGTGAAAAAGCAATCTCCCAGCCTCCCCCCTCACATCAAATGAAGCAGGATTTCTGTCTCCATTATGTGGCTATGGAGAGGGGAGGGGCTGTTAGGAGTGAGTGAGCACGGAGCAGTCCTGCACAGCACAACACCCTGCAATCTTCTCTCAGTAAGTTCATAGATAAGCACTGACCTTTCTGACCCCAGAATCCTGCGGTTTAGGTGCACAGAGAGTCTACAAACAGCTGACCTTCATGTCACCTCTTCCTGCTCCCTCATCTTCCTCAGCCCCTCCCCCCCTTCATAGGCTTACAATGGAGAGAGCAGAACCCGTCTTCACTGGCTTCTCTGTAATGAAGACGTGTTTGTCTGATAATGCACAGATAAGAAGTCAGGGGGGGGGGGGGGGGGGGGAGGCTGGGAAATTGCTTCTTGAGTACAGAAGGAGGCTTTTTTGGCTGATGAAACCTATTACAGAGTTTCTTAAAATCGCTTATACTACTGATTTCTGCAATAAAAAAAAAAAACATTTTAAATGTAAGATTTCCATGGATAAATCTAGATACAGCAAATATTGGCACTGATACAGGGAATGATACAGTCTCCAAGAGCGCAGATGAATTTACACAGAAAATATAGAAGCGGGAAGTAAACTACAGCCCGGAGCTCTGAGATAATACATGGAATCAGGGTTACTGGCGTCCAGCAATTCCCGCCAATCATCAGGCAGAACAGTCACAGAAACCTCCCTACCCTAGCCGCAAGTTATCTGCTATTAGTGACCATAGTAAAACAGCAACTATATACAAAGGTTGGGAAAAGTTTTCTAGAACAGACTCTTATGAGATGAGACTCCAGGAGTGTGAAGAAGATTCCCCCCAGAAACGCTCCAGATAACTCCTGTACATTACATGGTGGTTACTAAGGTTAGCCGACTGTCGGGCCATTTAACCCCTCGTACAGAAGTCCCAGGAAATAAAGAGCTTTCTTCCAGAGACAGCACCGATCTTGTCTGCACTTTGGGTGCAGGTTTTGTAACTCAGTTCCATTGAAGTGGATGGAGCTTAACTGCAGACCGCACCTGACCTGGAGACAAGAGTGATGCTGTCTCTGGAAGAAAGCGGCCATGTTTTGTAACCCCTGGATACCCCTTTAATTTTAATGGACGAACAGTGATGCACGCTGCATTATTCTTGCTCTAAAATCTGCCCCCCTAATAGAGTCCGGGACGGCAATGAGACCACCGCCACAGATAACCTGTTCCCTCTCACACCCATCCCCATATCTCTGCTCAGGAAAGTAGATTTTCCTGCTCCGCCAGCCGCTCTTACTTACACCTCATAAGATCTATTGTTATCGTGACAAAGTCCAACAATGAAGCCGTCAGAAAACATCGATAGTTCATTTGTAAACTTTAGTAAAAAGAAGATGTGAACATGTGAATCCGGATCTGAAGCCAATGCCGGCACGTCCAGCGGTTTTGTCCTGCTTGGGCTTCTACATAATAGTCCAATCATAAGGTGACAGCAGCCGATGACCGCCATCTTGTGAGATCTGTCTCTGTATGAAGATTTATAATATCAGGTAGTAGGGGTGGTGTGAACAGAGTTCCCGCTGTCTGCCCGCTCCGTGGAGCGGGCGGATCCAGCGGGAGGACCGCCTGGAAAACTGGGATACAGCCATAGCCATAGGCTGTATCCCAGTTTTCCAGGTGTTACTCCCGCTGTATCCGGACGCTCCACGGAGATCCAAGCGGAGATCTGCTGCCGAGCGTTCGGGTTCATACAAACCCAAACCTCAGCAGGTTCAGACCATCCCTATCAGGTAGGTTTCAATTCCTCCCAATATCTACAGTGTCAGTAGGTGACCAGAGTGTGAGATCTCCTGCGGTCACCTCAGAGAGTCCTGAGATCTCCTGACAGCAGTGACCGCAATGGGAGATGTAATAATAGGCTTCAAAGACTCTTTGTACATTTGCCAGTATTGCATCTGTAATTTGTATTTTTGGCAGATTCCAATGGAGCCGGGTGACAGAGGAGAGGGGGTTTCCTCCCACTGGGTCTGGCTGTTCTCCAGTGCTTCAGGCCGGGCCAGTGGCCATGCACAGGAATCGGGACGCGTTTTTTTTTTACCGCGGCATTTGCTTTCTCACACCGACGCTGTTTTATTCACGTGCAACACTTAAAGCGAACGTACCTGATGGTGCATTCACTTTAAATAAGAGAGAATGGTTTCAATCAATTACTCACATATATTTTCTGGATTGCGGACGCTTCAAACATAAAAAATTAGGGACGCTCCCATAGACTTCTATGAGACAATCTGTGCCGCAATTACGGCCCGTACTACAGCTCATCAGTCATTTGTGCAGTTTGTGGATTCATACGGACAGTGTGAACAGCCCAAGCTAATAGGCACTAACTTTGTCTGTAATTGTGGAGCTGCAAAACTACAGAACATGTGAATGCAGCCTAAGGCTGCCCTTACACAGAGATCTGACAGATTATTGAAGCCAAAGCCAGGAGCAGACTATAAAC
Organism: Dendropsophus ebraccatus; assembly: GCF_027789765.1. Lineage (NCBI taxonomy): Eukaryota > Metazoa > Chordata > Amphibia > Anura > Hylidae > Dendropsophus > Dendropsophus ebraccatus. Next base: position 147,847,607 of record NC_091460.1, on the reverse strand, counting down.
AGAGAACAGGTCATAAAGGAAAGACTGAGATTTCTCCTCTTCTCACATCCATTCCTGGCTTTGGCTGGAATCTGTGTGTGTAAAGACACCCTAAAACAGAATTTGCAGCACCCCATTCGCAGCAGCTGGTGGCCGAGCGAGCCTCCTGGCTGCTGCAAACTTTATGCTTATATTCCAAGTTTTATGACTACATAACCACCTTGACATTTACCTTTCTTTCCTATTCATTATAACTCTTCCATATTCATTCGCCCCATCAGCCGTTCTGACTATTATATAAGGACGTAAATCAGCCAAACCTAATACTATGTGTATGGGGGCGCCCCGACTCTCCTCACACCGGCAAATAGCAGGAGAAAGAAGGACTGGTTCTGAAAACAGATGAGCTGATTTCTTCCACTTACCCCAGTGAAATCCTAAGTGCTCTGTGCTGGGTGTACAAGTGTATGGAGAGCCAGGAGCAATAACCATGCACACAGCACGGCCGTCTCTATGAGGATTCTGCAGCTTCAAAACCCTATAGATCAAAGTAACTAAAGGGCTAAAATGTCACTAATAACCAATAACAACTAATAACCACTGATAGCACTGATAGCCAGCGATACTGCGGTTTCATCAGGTGTTACGGAGTGACAGCTCAGCTCTGCTACATGCAGGACCTGAGCAGTACAGGGGATGTGGCAGTGTTGGCTCCCAGCTTTGTTATCTGACTCCATGGTGCAGCACTTCTGCCTCCTCCCCGTCACTGCGAGCTCCGGGCTGGGTGTGCAGGACACGTACGCGGCAGTCAGGATGGAGCTGCACATGTGTCACCGCTCCACCACTCGCCGGCCCCAATCTCATTCACTGTATTGTACAGTCTGACAATGGCTGAATAATAGCGAGGTTATACGGGATAGAGAACACACATAGCCGGCACAGGGGGGGGGGGGGGGGAGGGAGATACATAGGAGATAGATAGATAGGAGATAGATAGATAGGAGATAGGAGATAGATAGGAGATAGATAGGAGATAGATAGATAGGAGATAGATAGATAGGAGATAGATAGATAGGAGATAGATAGATAGGAGATAGATAGATAGATAGGAGATAGATAGGAGATATATAGATAGATAGGAGATAGATAGGAGATAGATAGGAGACAGACAGACAGACAGACAGACAGATAGACAGACAGATAGACAGATAAGACAGATAGATATAATCTATATACACACACATATACAGAGAAACCTATGCACCACATTATCCTGTATCCTAGAAGAGATTGTCAGCTCTGTGGTACACCAGGTATCTTCTCTGCTGGGGCCATCACCTTCAAGGCCTTTTCACTTTGTATATACAGTATGTATTCAACAATAATGGCGGCCAAATGTGGGGACCTCCTGTCAGCCATTGAATCCTCATTATGGGGGCACTCTGTACAGATTATCAGAACAGTAAAGAAGTATTCCTACCGATAAATGTTATATCCTAGCTACAGGTTATGCTGGAAAATACACAACTGGGGCAGTTCCTACCTCTAAGACCTGCACCTATTGGCAACATTGGGGCCCCAATGCTGCCCCCTCCCCCAAATGCTGCCCCCTCCCCCCAATGCTGCCCCCTCCCCCCAATGCTGCCCCCTCCCCCCCCAATGCTGCCCCCTCCCCCCCCAATGCTGCCCCCTCCCCCAAATGCTGCCCCCTCCCCCAAATGCTGCCCCCTCCCCCCAATGCTTGCTTAGCAATACTTTTTTCTTAAGATGTTACCCCAGGATTCCAAGTTAATCCCCAGGACAGATGATGAATGTCTGATGTGCGGCTGCTGGAATCCCCCCCAGAAAAGTGTTTCCGTGCCCCCCGTGTGGATGAAGCGGGGGTTTAGCAGATGCTGCAGCTCCATTTATTCTGTGTGTGTATTGGGGTAATAGCCAAGAATAAGCCCCAGTTATCCTCAGAACCGCCCCAGCAAGTGAATGAAGTGGCAGCACATGTGTGACCGCTGTTCTTATCATAGGGGGAGACAGGAGACCCTCATTCTCAGGATCAGTACGGGTGCAAAGAAAAACCCACAAATACCATCGGCTGAAATGCAGAACTCTCTGAAAACTAACGGTGCGGCTGCTTCAGGGTGCACAATGAGGCCGCACTTACAGAAATGGCTGCATGGTGGAGGGGTCGGAAGAAATACATTACAGCACAAATGCCACAAAGTATCTCGCCTACAATACCGAGACCGGCCCCAAAACTTGTGACTAAAATCCAACTTTTCGGCCACAACCATAACCGTTACTACTGGAGAGGAGTCACCAAGGCCTATGATGGAAGGAACACCATTCCTGCTGTACAGCATGGGGGGGGGGGAAATCGCTGATGTTTTGGGGGAAACTTTGGGGGAAAGATGAATGCTTATCAGCAAATACTGGAGGCAAATGGGCATCATCAGCCCAGAAGCTGCACATGGGACGTACATGACAACAATCCAAAACACCAAGGCCAAGACGCCCTGTCATTGGCTACAGCAGAACAAAGTGAAGGTTCTGGAGCGGCCATCTCAGTCTTCTGACCTCAGTATCATTGAGCCGCTCTGGGGAGATCTCAGGACACACCATGCAGGACAGACCAAGGGGGAGTATGGCTTTTTATATGAACCTTACAGAACACTGAGTGACACCTGTCCGTCCATGACTGACGCTTCCCTGTATAATAACCAGGAGCAGAGCGCTGACCTGCAGAGTATAACGCATTGTTCTAACTTTAGTGTTCTGTGCGACATCAAACATGGTGCTAGAGGAGCCGAGTGCACAGAACACAGTGTGATGGAGGAACAGCGTCCAGCGAAAGGGGAACATGTGGATGTAAACCAACGGCCAATGATAAGCAGTGAGAGGAGGCAGCTGGGATGGGGGTGAGAGGAGGAGGAGGGCGGCGGGATCGTGGTGAGAGGAGGAGGAGGCTGGGATCGCGGTGAGAGGAGGAGGAGGCGGAGGAGGCCGGGATCGCGGTGAGAGGAGGAGGAGGCCGGGATCGCGGTGAGAGGAGGTGGAGGCCGGGATCGCGGTGAGAGGAGGTGGGGGCCGGGATCGCGGTGAGAGGAGGTGGGGGCCGGGATCGCGGTGAGAGGAGGAGGCCGGGATGGCATTCAACCAGGTTTTTGTCCACGCAAAAAAAAAATGGCTGCGTTTTGATCAGATTTTTATTACGGGAGTCATCAGAAAAACGGAGCAAAATGGATGCACACAAATGGCTGCTTGTTTTTTTTGCATAATATGGATGAAATAAATGAATTGCAAAAACACAGTGTGACCGGCCTGAGACGTGTGGCCCCTGTGATGTGGCTCCTGGCCGTCCCTGTGCTCCGCATCCTGGAGCTTTCTGCTACTTCCTTTTCCTTATCTCTTTTACAGAACAGTCATAAAGCTGAGACCTTGGGTGATATCCAGTAACCTGCAGCTATATCACATATATATATATATATACATATATATATATATATATATATATATATATATATATATATATATATAATCACACATAGTAGTCTGTACAGGGAGCAACATTAACCCTTAAACTAGAACTATATGGGTGCAGCCAACCTGTCTACAGCAGCTTCCTCCTGTGAGGACCTATAGCAGGGATCAGCAGGGATCGGGTCCACACACACACACACACACACACACACACACACACACACACACACACAGAGGGGGCCCGGCCATCACACACACAGACACACACACACAAAGACAGAGGGGACCCGGCCATCACACACACACAGAGGGGACCCGGCCATAGCGCGCGCGCACACACACACACACACACACACACACACACACACACACACACACACACACACACACACACACACACACACACACACACACACACACACACACAGAGGGGGGACCAGGCCAACACCCACCCACGTGCCCTGGCTCTCACACACTATATACAAGCTCGGGCCCTATATATACTCATGTTCTGCAGATAATCCCTGTGTGGACCTGTTACACATACACAATGGGCAGCAGCGCAGCCTCCACACAGGATTAGGACACTTCATTACACTCAGGAAACATCTGCTCTGAAATCTCCCAACATATCAACTGCACGACTACCGGGAGCACATGACCCCCGAGCACACGGCTATAGTCAGAGATCACGGCCGCTCTATGGACAGCCACAAGATGATCAGTATACCAGACTGTAGAATCCACTGAGAGACGCCGACAGTCCCTGCGCTACCTGCTCATCAGTATATATGAATGGCTGCCATGTAATACTGTACCAGCTGATGAGCCGGGGTGCGACCACCAATAGCAGCAGATTATAGGGGGGACTGATCGGAGAGCGGGGACTGTCCACATGAGGGTCCCTATATTCCTGGGGCTCAAGACTAAACCAGTCAGAAGACCATGTTTTTGCCCCGACACCAGGTCATTGGGTTATTAGCTCCATACACAGTACGGACAGCCTCACAGGAGACATTGTATAGCAGGGGGACAGGCAGCGCCCCACTGACAGAGGGGGACAGGCAGCGCCCCACTGACAGAGGGGGACAGGCAGCGCCCCACTGACAGAGGGGGACAGGCAGCGCCCCACTGACAGAGGGGGACAGGCAGCGCCCCACTGACAGAGGGGGACAGGCAGCGCCCCACTGACAGAGGGGGACAGGCAGCGCCCCACTGACAGAGGGGGACAGGCAGCGCCCCACTGACAGAGGGGGACAGGCAGTACCCGGGTGATAGAAGCTGCGGGCAGTGTGACAGGCAGTACAGGGGTGATAGAAGCTGCGGGCAGTGTGACAGGCAGTACAGGGGTGATAGAAGCTGCGGGCAGTGTGACAGGCAGTACAGGGGGTGATAGAAGCTGCGGGCAGTGTGATAGAAGCTGCGGGCAGTGTGATAGAAGCTGCGGGCAGTGTGACAGGCAGTACAGGGGTGATAGAAGCTGCGGGCAGTGTGACAGGCAGTACAGGGGTGATAGAAGCTGCGGGCAGTGTGACAGGCAGTACAGGGGTGATAGAAGCTGCGGGCAGTGTGATAGAAGCTGCGGGCAGTGTGACAGGCAGTACAGGGGGTGATAGAAGCTGCGGGCAGTGTGATAGAAGCTGCGGGCAGTGTGACAGGCAGTACCCGGGTGATAGAAGCTGCGGGCAGTGTGATAGAAGCTGCGGGCAGTGTGACAGGCAGTACAGGGGTGATAGAAGCTGCGGGCAGTGTGACAGGCAGTACAGGGGATGATAGAAGCTGCGGGCAGTGTGATAGAAGCTGCGGGCAGTGTGACAGGCAGTACCCGGGTGATAGAAGCTGCGGGCAGTGTGATAGAAGCTGCGGGCAGTGTGACAGGCAGTACAGGGGTGATAGAAGCTGCGGGCAGTGTGACAGGCAGTACAGGGGGTGATAGAAGCTGCGGGCAGTGTGATAGAAGCTGCGGGCAGTGTGACGTGTACCACCTGACCAGTGACCCCCTCCCCCCCGTACAGGTGCGCACTCCCCGCCTACCTGTTGCTGCTCCTCACACGCGCCGTGACGGACACTTCCCCGTTCTCACCTGTGAATACCGGCTGCTGTCCGTGCCCCGGGTCTCCGTGCCTGCACCGGCCTCCCCTACCACCCGCTGTTCCGTCCCAAACGACTGAATGACCCTACACCCACACAGACACTTCCAACTCCACCCGGAAGTGTAGCCGCTTAGCGGGACTCTCTTACCGCCAGCTGCCAACTCTATGATCCGGATCTACTGCTGAAGTATCAGAGGGAAGCGCGTCCTCCTCTACAAACATGGCGGCGGCTCGGGCGGGTGATGGGCGCTGGCGCCCTCTGCTGCTGGGAGGAGAAGGAACTGAGCCGGACTCCTCTGGAAGGCAGAACAGTAAATCTTCTCTACAGTCAAACCTTTTGTTTGTTTGTATTTTATTTTTATTTTATACAATATTTGCAGGAAACCAACGCTATGATGTATAATACTGCCCATCTGAATGACACATATAAATGACACTTATATATCGCCTATATATAACACCTATATATCACCTATATATCACCTATATATAATATATAACACTCATAAATCACCTCTCTCTCTCTCTCTCTCTCTCTCTCTCTATATATATATATATATATATATATATATATATAACACTTATATATCACCTATAAATAATATATATAACACTTATATATCACCTATATATAACACATATATCACCTATATATATATATAACACTTATATATCACCTATATATATATATAACACTTATATATCACCTATATATAACACATATATCACCTATATATATAACCAAAATATCTCCAATAATGCTGGACAAATCTTAGGCCTCCAGTCCGTCCACCTGTGGCCTCCTTGGCCTTAGAATTGAACATCCTGACCTCCGCCCTTTTGAACCGCTGTCAGAAGGCGACATTTAGCGCTGTTCCTGGTTGCAGTAACTTCTGGCTCGGAGAGTTGCAGTAACTTCTGGCTCGGAGAGTTGCAGTAACTTCTGGCTCGGAGAGTTGCAGTAACTTCTGGCTCGGAGAGTTGCAGTAACTTCTGGCTCGGAGAGTTGCAGTAACTTCTGGCTCGGAGAGTTGCAGTAACTTCTGGCTCGGAGAGTTGCAGTAACTTCTGGCTCGGAGAGTTGCAGTAACTTCTGGCTCGGAGAGTTGCAGTAACTTCTGGCTCGGAGAGTTGCAGTAACTTCTGGCTCGGAGAGTTGCAGTAACTTCTGGCTCGGAGAGATGCAGTAACTTCTGGCTCGGAGAGTTGCAGTAACTTCTGGCTCGGAGAGTTGCAGTAACTTCTGGCTCGGAGAGTTGCAGTAACTTCTGGCTCGGAGAGTTGCAGTAACTTCTGGCTCGGAGAGTTGCAGTAACTTCTGGCTCGGAGAGTTGCAGTCGCTATCGGCCAGAGAACCTTACCTGAAGTTGATGGTGGATGGTGTTCACCTCAGAACGGTTCCCTCACTTCTTCCCAGAAATACTAACAGAGAGACCTTCTTGCCGATCTTTTATCCAGATCCTTCCACCGACGAAGAACAGCGTTACCATCTGCTTGATGTAAAAAGATCTATTTTATGTTATTTGTCTCAGGTGGAAGAATTTCATAGAAATGAAAATCTCTTTGTGCTTTTTTCTGGCCCGACAAAGAGTATGGAAGCATCCAAAGATACCTGCCCATTGGATTAAGTCCACCATGATGGAAGCTGACAGGGAAAACGGAGAAGAACCACCATACCCTTTAAGAGCTTATTCTCCTCGCTCAACATCCACCACCTGGGCCGAGAGAGAGTCAGACAGACATCTGACATCAGACATCTGTAACGCGGCTTCGTGGTCGTCATCCTCTACCTTTGCAATCCACTATAGGCGCGACATCAATGCCGTGAGCTCGGCCTTCAGCACGGGAGTATTATCAGTTGTGTAGAAACATTTATACTCTTTTCTTTATCGTTGTTAGATCCCTTCTGTGCTGCCGTTAGGATGAAGAGGAAAGATAGAATTTAATTATTCTTTCCTCGAGTCCGAAGGCAGCACAATATACCTTACCAATAAATTAATTTTGCATTCATCCAGTCTGTTTATTACATGTGCTGTTTGGCGCTTATTTATAGGGTATGTGCCTCAGGGACAGGTGCAAGTCATCTTGTTTATTGTTTATTCTAGGTGGGCGGTCCTGGGGAGGAATGAGGAGGACCTGAATATTCCTGCTGTGCTGCCTTCAGACTCGAGGAAAGAATAATTACAGTAAGTATAAATTCTATCTATATATCATCTATATATATAACACCTATATATTACCTATATATAACCTATAGATTGCCTATATACACCCTATATATCACCTGTATGTAACCTATTTAACCTATATATCATCTATATAACCCCAATATGTCACCCATATATAACCTATATATGACCTATATCAGTGCTTCTCAAACTGTGAGGCGCCCCCTAGTTGTTGGTGAGGCCCAGCTAAGGAGCCAGTTTTTTTAGAAAACTAACTATGATCTGCACAGTCCTCTAAAATCTCCATTTTAGCAACATTATTAATTGATTTTGTACTTGCTTTATTAGTATATAGAGCTTGGGAGATGAGTGAAAGGTAGTCCTAGCATTATTTTGAGATTATAAATGGACTTTTACCACAGATAGTGAGACCCGGCACCCTCTTGGTGAGTCTGGTGAGGCCCGGCACCCTCTTGGTGAGTCTGGTGAGGCCCGGCACCCTCTTGGTCAGTCTGGTGAGGCCCGGCACCCTCTTGGTCAGTCTGGTGAGGCCCAGGCATTGCCTTGGTCAGTCTGGTGAGGCCTAGGCATTGCCTTGGTCTGTTGGGTGAGGCTCCAGTATAAATAGTTTGAGAAGCACTGACCTATATAACTCCTATGTCACCCATATATAACCTATATGTCACCTATATATAACCAATATGTCACCTATATAACACATATATAACCTATAGATCGCCTATATATAACCTATATGTCACCTTTATATATCAACTATTTAACCTATATGTCACTTATATATATGACCTATATGTCATCTATATATAACCTATATATCATTTATATGTCACCTATATATAACCTATATATCACCTGTATATTACCTATATATATCACCTATATAACCTATATAACGCCTATATATTACCTATATATAACCTATAGATCGCCTATAGACAACCTATATATCACCTATATATCACCTATATATCTCCTATATGTCACCCATATATAACCTTTATGTCACCTATATATATTACCTATCAGGGGCGTAGCTAATGTCTCCTGGGCCCTGGTGCGAGAGGCCAACTTGGGCCCCCCCCCTCCTTTCACGACCAAGTGATGCTATTGGCCACTGTTACCTATATGTCACCTATTTAACCTATATGTCACCTATATATAACCAAAATATCACCTATATTTAACCATAGATCGCCTATGTATAACCTATATGTCACCTATATATCACCTATATATAACGGGACCTCTGTATGGTTATACATTCATATTGTCATTGTTGTAATTTTATTTTTACTTCAATAAAAGCCAAAGGAAGAGAAAGCCAAACTATCAGACAGGTGAGAGGTGGAGCGGACGTGGACGGACATTCTCATCCCTGCAGCGCGCTCCGGTGTCCGCCAGGCTCCACCGCTCACGGATTCATCTATTTCTGACGGCTTCTTTAGGTTTTGCAGAGATTGAGCAATGTCTATGGGAAGTTACATGCGGCACAGTAAGGTTTAGCAATGTGTTTACTCTGTGACGTCTGAAGACACAATCATACACACTCTGCACTGACTTTCTATAAGTGTTTTATACTGCCCCACTATTAGCACTATTCTATATGGTAGTAGATTTAACCCCTTCCTGGCCAGAAATACACAATAAATACTGAATAGTTGGCGGTATAATATACAACACAGGAATGTCCATATTCCCCCATGCACCGATTGTGTAGTATTATGTTACCCCAGGTAAGGGGGCTCTCCAGCCTCAGCAGAATATGGCCGCTTACTTCCACAAACAGCGCCACTCTTGTCCTCAGCTTAGGTTTGGGGGGGGGGGGGGGGTTGGAGCTCTGTTTCATTGAAGTGTATGCAGCCAAATTGTAATACCACACACTTCCTGCGGACAGGGGTGGCGCTGTTTGTGCAAGAAAGTAGCCCTGCTTTTTCTAATTCTGGATACTGTCTTAAAGAAGGACCAGGGTTATTTGTGCCCAGACTGGTAGAAAACAATGAAATATATATAATGTCCTTATTTCCCCGTAGACTGATATAATGTTATAATGTCCTGACTATTGCGATGTCCCAGAAGCCATTGAGGTCAGTGAGTTTTCCTCCTGTGGGAAGGATCCCGATCTCGGGCAGTATTTATGGGCGGCGTGTCTCATCCAGGTGCTGCTCGCAGAATTCTTCACTCAGTAGCTGTCTCGACAAGCCCAGGCGGAGTTACATCACTTCCTAACACTCGTATATATCTCCTCCGCTCTGATGAAAAAACTTCACAGATAAATTGAAAGGAAACAGGAAATGTTAAAGTTCCTTTGAGAAAGTCTGAAAAGGAGAATAAAGCGGAGAAGATCCGAGGCGGCAGGTAGGAGACTGATATATATATACACTGTATACTGTATACTAGGAGCAGCCGCTTGACTTTACTCTCATGTTTTGCATGTGATTTTTCCTTGAAGTTTGTGTCCTATCGTTTACACTGATGTCCTGACGGCTGCAGATGCTTACAGTGCTGTCCTGGGCAGCGCAGACCGTGCAGGTAGAGGTGGAGTATTTCCTGTGCACACATAGCAGACGCATTATTGCCTGAACTCTATCAGTTTGTCATCTTACATTTTTCGGATACTTCACTGCTAAGACGACCAGCTGCTACTGGGAGATACTGGGAGGCACTGGGAGTAAGGAGGGTAAAGCTGCCTCACTATCTTACATAGTATAACCAGGGTCACATATTGTGGTGAGCATCAGGTACTGTCATGGTGGCCGTGAAGGTGCTCCCCTTTATCCCCGTCATCCCCGTTATCCCCTTTATCCCCGTTAGCCCCGTTATCCCTGTGATCCCCGTTAGCCCCGTTATCCCTTTTAGCCCCGTTATCCCCTTTATCCCCGTTATTCCTGTTATCCCCTTTATCTCCTTCATTATTGCAGATTCGTCCCAAAATACTTTTAGATCCTTAAACAATGTAACATGGAGACGTCTCTCCCATCTAATTCCCCTCCCCCCCCCCCCCCCCCCCCCCCCATGGAATATTGGGGTTGCAGCCCCCTGGAGTTTTGTAAAAGCACAACACCAAAGATCCCTTATGGTGCATTTACACACAGAGATTTATCTGACAGATTTTTGAAGCCAAAGCCAGGAATGGATTTGAAGAGAGGAGAAATCTCAGTCTTTCCTTTAGGACCTGTTCCCTACTTATAGTCTGTTCCTGGCTTTGGCTTTAAAAATCTGTCAGATAAATCTCTCTGTGTAAACGCATGATTAGGCTCCTATTAGTCGGGTCGATGGCGGCCGATCAATAATGTACACGAGCGCCGATCTGCTAGATTACTGAGCCTATTACACGCCTCTGTGATTGTTTAGCAAGGTCTGTATATATATATTTTTAGCAATGTACGCGCAGTCCTTGCCCTATCCTGTTATACATCACCTCTGCACGCTTCTGGTCTTCTAGCTTAGAAGTGGTCTCTGAGCTGACAGGCCGCTCAGCCAATCACAGGCCGGGACCACCGCAGGCAGTGATTGGCTGAGCAGCTTGTCAGTAGAGATGAGTAGACTGGGCTGAGGTTTGGGTTCATGTAACCCCCAACCATCGGCATTTACCTTCCCATTCTGTGAGGAAGGTGGAGACAGCCCGAGTCCTGCCTGGAAAACAGGGATCCAGCCTATTACTTAGGTCATAGACCTTCCCCACGGGATGTGAAGTCAGCTCAGAGACTGCTGTGACGGTACAGCCGCGGTGCTGGGAAGCTAGCAGAGGGCAGAAGAAGACCAGGAGCATGGAGACATGATGGATAACAGTTCATTCAATCTGTGTCCGTTGGTGATGCACGGCCGATGATTTTGTTATCAAACCTAAAGACACATCAGCCAATGATCGTCGTCTCTATTACATGGAGCAGCAATCGGCTGAATCAGATTACTGCTCTGTGTAATAGGGCCCTTAGTCCCTCTATATTTGTGTTTGGGAAGGGGGGGTCTTAGTGGCCGTACCGCGACCAATCACCAAGTGATGGAAAACACTTTTTAGCAAAGGGAGTTTGAAAGGAGGTAAAAAAAAAAAGCAGGGAGGTCAGGTGGTGGTGGGAACATAATAATGGAGTTAACACCTCCCGGACCCTGCAGCTCCACCGCTCATGGTCACCTGTAGCTCCTGGTCCGACAAAGAAACCTGGGTGATTCAGGAGACCAGGGGGAGAGTGAACCGGTGGCTGCAGGGGCACCGGGACAGGTAAGTATCACTTCATTATTATGTTCCCACCACCCCCGCCCTCCCTGTTGCCCGGGTACCTCCTATATGTGAGCTGCTCGCTGCAGATCAGGCTCCTAATCCAGTTGTGATGCCAATGTGTCCATTGTAGGGGCACTCTGACCTGTGTGTGGCAGCACTCCCCATACGCAGTAAGCTCTCATACACCACTTGTTCTGACACCTGTCACTCATAACCAACAATGTGATACAGGTTATCTGACAGCTCACACTAGAGGCTAGCCCATATGTTTTCCTGCACAATACAGAAGACCTCTATGGAAGTGTGATTACTGCGTCTCATTGGCACCATGCACATGTAGGGATGTGGGGATAATAATAGGGATAAATGGGGTTTAGCATAATGAATATGTGTAATCATGTAGTATAGTATGGACCTTGTGCTTGGTCAGAGGTGGCATCATAGGGGTTAAAACCTTCCAGATGGGTCCATGCTGTTATTGCCTGTTTGTCAGCGATCCTGTGATGTGGGGGAGGGGGGGGGGTCATTCAGTCTTTGCGGTTTGTAACCAGCATTTCCTCTTTCTGAATACCTAAGAAGTTTGGTGGACTCCAGCCGCCACCTACTAAACAAGACAAGACGGGCAGAGTGTCAGGTCTCGTATCTCCCAGAAGCTTTAGAGGGAATCAGAAGTCTCCTCTGCAAGTTCTTCCCATCATACCCGGACCGTTTGGTATCACCAGTATCTGCCATACGGAAACGAGATGATTGACAGCCATGGGTGGATAATACACACATCTCTATAATGTCCAGCTCTCCTGTAGCACCGGGTTACTAACTGTGCACATATACTACTCACCCCCATGT
>NC_091460.1:147822307-147829807 GCF_027789765.1 Dendropsophus ebraccatus | reverse complement strand
TCTGTAAGCGAGCTCCATTCTACTAGATTGGCACTCATTTCTCCGGAATATCAGGCCGTGTAACACGGCCCTTAAAGTGGCCGTACACTTCCAATAACTGCTGGCTGAACAGTCCTTCAGAAGACAATTATCTCTCCCATCTGGCCCCATCCTCCCCATACACAGGAATGTTCTGCACAGATGAGTGTTCCTGTGTAGGCCCTATTCCACCAACAGATCTGACCACAGATTATCTGCCAAAGATTTGAAGCCAAACCCAGGAACAGACTATAAACAGAGATCAGGTCATAAAGGAAAGACTGGATTTCTCCTCTTTTCAAATCCACTCCTGGGTTTGGCTTCAAGTCTTTGGCAGATAATCTGTTGTCAGATCTGTTGGATCTGGTGGAATAGGGCCTTAAGAGGGATAAGCTATAGCCAGACAGATCTGATGGCGGCTTATCTCTCTGAGAACAAAGAGGTTGGATGTTGATTTTCCATCACGCCCGACCCCTTATGTCTACCGATGTCATCTGTCAGACTGTCCACAGAGCCCTATACTCCTTACACTGATGGCCGAACCCACCACGAGCAGCAGGTACCACCAACAAAAGTGTAAAATGTATGGGGACCTTAAATTGTTGCTACAATATTTCAGCATATGGGGCCCCACCTTCAACTTTGCTCAGGGCCACATTTAGTCTAAAACCGGCCCTGCTTGTAGCAACTTTGCTCTGTCCAGATCAGTTCCTCTTGTTTCAGTATACTGTCCTACACCTTTAGAGACGTTCAATGTGTGGGTTGGGGTGATCTCTAACTTGTCCTCTCTCAAGTAGTTTAGCACTGCATAACTAGAATAAAAGTTGCTTTTAGGAAGAAAGTCTATGCTTCTCCCATGTGTGTCTGTCCACTACCACACTCCAGACTAGACTAGACTACACTGGACTTGTTCTCTTGTCCCTGACAGGGGACCTGGCCAAACCAGGGCCCAGCTGAACTACAGCAGGGACCGTCTTGTCTTGCATCCTCTCTCTACCAAGACTTGGATAAGACTCCCTAAGTGTGGGTGTGTACTTCCTCTTCCCATATGACAACTTCCTACAGGGTATGTAATACCTCCTGTGAGTGGTGGAGAAGAGAGTGTAAGAAAAGAAAGGAGAATAGCGATAGGTGGAGAACAGAAAAGAGCTCTTATTGGTGCACAGATTACAAACAAACAAGGCATAACTTCATTACCATTTTACTTGAAGTACAGACTTTTGCAAGGGGTATACAGACCAGTAACATCCGTGGAGGGACACCACATTTATAAAAGGGAACATTTGTGCGCGCACGCCGCTGAGATGGGTCCGACGCCCATAGAGAATGACGGCTACACTGACTCACCTCGGCGGCGCACGCGCACGGCTTCAGGCGCTAATATCTTCGTCCCAGGACCGGCTCCAGGAACGGGACTCATCGGAAAGAGTAAGTATCCAGCGGCTGCATCGGGGGGTCGGGCGGGCTCTGTGCCCGCGTCCCCGGTGACAGGTTCCCTTTAACTGTGAGACTAAAAAGTTCTAGGACTTTATGTTTTCTTATGGATGTTATACAAATCAATCACTGTACTCGTACAAGGAAGACATGAGGTTTATGAGGCCTCACCTCATCAGTTACAAGATCTGCCGCTAATGTCTCAGGACCTAGTGAATGTCTTACTGGGTCAGATCTATTTTGACAGCATACATTTAGCAGACAGCTGTATAAGCAGATTTCCTCCAAATTGCCGATTCAAGGATGTGTATTGGAAACCAGTATAAGAGCCAAAGAGGTTACAGACCAGTATAACAGCCATAGAGGTTACAGACCAGTATAATAGCCAAAGAGGTTACAGACCAGTATAACAGCCATAGAGGTTACAGACCAGTATAACAGCCAAAGAGGTTACAGACCAGTATAACAGCCATAGAGGTTACAGACCAGTATAACAGCCATAGAGGTTACAGACCAGTATAACAGCCAAAGAGGTTACACACCAGTATAATAGCCATAGAGGATAAAAACCAGTATAACAGCCAAAGAGGTTACAGACCAGTATAATAGCCAAAGAGGTTACACACCAGTATAATAGCCATAGAGGATAAAAACCAGTATAACAGCCATAGAGGTTACAGACCAGTATAACAGCCATAGAGGTTACAGACCAGTATAACAGCCAAAGAGGTTACAGACCAGTATAATAGCCATAAAAGATAAAAACCAGTATAACAGCCAAAGAGGTTACAGACCAGTATAATAGCCAAAGAGGTTACAGACCAGTATAACAGCCAAAGAGGTTACAGACCAGTATAATAGCCATAGAGGATGAAAACCAGTATAATAGCCATAGAGGATAAAAACCAGTATAACAGCCAAAGAGGTTACAGACCAGTATAATAGCCATAAAAGATAAAAACCAGTATAAGAGCCAAAGAGGTTACAGACCAGTATAATAGCCAAAGAGGTTACAGACCAGTATAATAGCCAAAGAGGTTACACACCAGTATAATAGCCATAGAGGATAAAAACCAGTATAACAGCCAAAGAGGTTACAGACCAGTATAATAGCCAAAGAGGTTACACACCAGTATAATAGCCATAGAGGATAAAAACCAGTATAACAGCCATAGAGGTTACACACCAGTATAACAGCCAAAGAGGTTACAGACCAGTATAACAGCCAAAGAGGTTACAGACCAGTATAATAGCCATAAAAGATAAAAACCAGTATAACAGCCATAGAGGTTACAGACCAGTATAATAGCCATAAAAGATAAAAACCAGTATAACAGCCATAGAGGTTACAGACCAGTATAATAGCCATAAAAGATAAAAACCAGTATAACAGCCAAAGAGGTTACAGACCAGTATAATAGCCATAGAGGTTACAGACCAGTAAACAATCAAAGTCTTGACCAGTAGAGATGAGAGGGTTCGAGTCGATCAGAACCTGAACGTTCGGCATGTGATTAGCTGGGGCTGCTGAACTTGGATAAAGCTCTAAGGTTGTCTGGAAAACTTGGATACAGCCAATGACTATATCCAATATCTACAGCCAATGACTATATCCAATAACTACAGCCAATGACTATATCCAATAACTACAGCCAATGACTATATCCAATAACTACAGCCAATGACTATATCCAATAACTACAGCCAATGACTATATCCAATAACTACAGCCAATGACTATATCCAATAACTACAGCCAATGACTATATCCAATAACTACAGCCAATGACTATATCCAATAACTACAGCCAATGACTATATCCAATATCTACAGCCAATGACTATATCCAATAACTACAGCCAATGACTATATCCAATAACTACAGCCAATGACTATATCCAATAACTACAGCCAATGACTATATCCAATAACTACAGCCAATGACTATATCCAATAACTACAGCCAATGACTATATCCAATAACTACAGCCAATGACTATACCCAATAACTACAGCCAATGACTATATCCATGATTCCACATCGCCTTAGGGCTTTATCCAACTTCAGCAGCCGCCGCTAATCACATGCAGAACGATCGGGATCGGATGGACTCCAGCTGCTCCAGGGTTGCTCATCTCTATTGACCAGTAATATATATTTCCTGTATATGATGTTAGTGGTTACTTTACAGATGGATGAGACTACTCCAGAAGGAGGGCTACTAACCAGCCAGACGCCTGTGTTAACATCTCATGAAGAACGGACACTTTCCCCCGCCACACCGGACGCCTTTAATGAGACAGACAGTGAAGTGACGGAATCTCCTGAAGTTTTTGGCTCAGACGTGATCTCTATCCTGATCTATGCCGCTCCGGCCATCATTCTGCTGCTGCTCATACCCGTCATTATTCTAATTGTATGGCACAAAAAACGGAAAAAACAGCAAGAAGGTAATATGGTTGTGTGTAATGTTAAAGTGATCTCCTCCTATATACTAGTATACAGCGATACAATGAGCTGCGCTGCACCGATCCCTATAGAGCTAACACAATAGTGTATCCTTTTATAAACCTCTATGATCCTGCTTAGATACCTGAGTATTTTGATGAAGTCAGAGGCTTGTGTGTACAACGTCCTCTCAGATCCGGAGTAGGATATATATATATATATATATATATATCTATATCTATATCATCCACTGCAGAGCAGTCTCATCCTTATCATCACAGGCAGGAACACAATGAAAGGTGATGCCAGTATATGGATAAGACAGGTCTGGTCATTCACAATAGGTGATGATCACAGCCTCTTTGCCTGGGCCGCCCAGCATGAAACCTACAGAACCTTTCCATAAAAGTTATGAAGCTCTGAGCCAGGGTCTCGGTGCACACGTGTACACAGCTGCTGAAGCATATCCCTTATATCTGTTAGCTGACTCATTCCCTTAAACTAGTGCTATTCATATAGACTTTACACTTATTTAAAGGGACTTTACATGGCCGAACTATCAAGCTGGTTGGCAGCATGAAAGATCTCTTGATTGTTTGTGCAGCCCTTCCATGGACTGTTGGCCCTTACATTCCCCATTACAGGGACAGATGGCGAACAATGTTTTTTAAACCTAGTGAACAAGCCTGAAGTATGGTCCTAACTGTGAAATCAAGGGGAAGCTTTCCTGGGGGCCGTTATTTGAGGCCTGCATATGTTAGCATGCTTCCTGTTACAGCCCCCGCATGTACCACCCGCTGCGGCTGCGCTGCCATCCCCGGCTGCAGCCGCTCACTCTCCCGGGCCGCCAGCTTCTCTTAATTTACCATGGCTTTCTCCTGCTCTCCCTCGGGCTGGTGCGCGTGTCCCTGTCCCCTAGGGCGCATCGGGTCTGCTTAAATTTAAAGGGCCAGTGTGCCCCTAATTGGCTGCTGCACTGCAGCCTTGCATTATAGATTACAGCCCTGCCCTGGAGCACATGTTGGAGCCTCTGCATGCTACCTTCATGTGTAGTCTCAGCTTTGCCAGTGATTCCTGCATCGTCTCTGCTGGTTATAGTTCCTGCCCTGCTTCGAGTCCGGCCGTGGTCCTGCCTCCCGCCTAGGTGTCTCCAGCTGCACTTCTCCCACTATTAGCGAGCCAAGCCGGGGGTGGAAACCTTGCATTGGGCTCTAGTGAAAACCAGCGGCCCCTTAGACTCTGCTCCATAGTGTGGTTTATGCCATCCCTATTTGTGGTTCAGCGGATCCACTACTCATGCCGTTACGCTGCCCTATGGTGAATGATGCTACAGAAAGCGCAGCCAGGGAGTAAAAGCAGCAGGTGCCTCAATCTTACTGACTGTGCAAAAATGAAATGAGGTGTTCTGCAACAGCTTTGGATTGGAGAACTGGCAGGCGTGCTGTGGGAGGGGAGTAGGCAAGGTGGGAGGGCTGTGATGAACAGCTAAAGGAAGCGATGCATTCTGGGAATAATAATTTAGCACCTACTCAACCAGAAAGTACAACCATGGAACACAGTACTAAGACCCCCAGAACCAGAGCAGATGTGGAAAAGGTGCAATGTAATGCTTCATCCACCCTATAGTGATGCGGCAGGAAAGTGAACCAGTTACTCCCAGCTGATGGCTGTAGGACCCAGCAGGGGGGACGTTTTGTGACTAAGTTCCTGCCCATTGTAAGCCGGCACCATCTTCATCCACAAGGTTTTCTTCCTGATGCTTTACCTGCGTCTGTGCGGTGCTAGTCCCCACATATCTTCTGTGCTTTACCCTGGGTTTCCCATAGCGAACAAGTAATTGCAGCCAGTGGGTATGAGCCGGGTCGGAGTTCCCCCTTGTGATAATGCGATTCCTACATATCTGCTTCCTTTTCTATATGAACTCAGTTTAAATTTTTTTTTTTAAATAAAAACTTTATATTCTCTCTTTGTTTTTGTACATTTAGGTGTGCCAGATGATGAAGAAGTAGATGTAAAAAGGTAACATTTTCTATACAAGACTGAGGGGGGGTGTATCGATTGTCTGTACTGCCCTCCCATGTTCTACAAGACACACCTGGAATTTTTCTCCTGGACAGGAGTTTAAAGGGGTTGTTCTCAAATTTTTTTTTTCTTCAAATCGACTGGAGCCAGAAAGTGCCAGAGATTTGTAATTTACTTCTATTTAAAAATCTCCAGTCTTCCAGTACTTATCAGCTGCTGTATGTCCTGCAGGAAGTGATTCTCTCCAGTCTGACACAGTCCTCTCTGCTGCCACCTCTGTCCATGTCAGGAACTGTCCAGAGCAGGAGAGGTTTTCTATGGGGATTTGCTGCTGCTGTAGATAGTTCCTGACATGGACAGAGGTGGCAGCAGAGAGCACTGTGTCAGACTGGAGAGAATACACCACTTCCTGTAGGACAGACAGCAGCTGATAAGTACTGGAAGACTGAAGATTTTTAAATAGAAGTAAATTACAAATCTCTGGCACCAGTTGATGTGAAATAATATATATATATATTTTGTGAACTACCCCTTGAATGTTTGGCAAAGCCAAGCAATAATGTGTTTCCTATGAGAAGGGGAGAACAAAGGGGTCGGGGAGTGAAAATTCGGTGATGGTGGAGACTCAGAAGGCCCTTATGCAACATATACTGATGCCAGAACCTGGTATTAGTGGCCTCTATTACACAGGGTTATCCTCAGCCAGGGAACGGGTCACGGAACAGCCGGTGTCAGAAAGGATCATCCTGGTCGGTGCTGCAGTAATGGCCGGATGATCTTCACTGCCGCAGAATTCGGATGCGGGCGCTCCATTGTGTGAACTGACAGGGTTTTCTGCGGCCGCTATTCACTGAATGACGTCAGTTTGTTGTGGTGCCGCGAGGGATCCCGGCCGGAGTGTATACTATGTGTATGTATATGTGTACTATGTGTATACGCTCCAGCTGGGATTCCCTCAGCGGCAGCACTATGTGAGTGACGTCGTTTTCACGTCCGTGAGCAACAATTAACCACAATTGACTTGTATTAAGAAGTGTCTATTTCTCCGTTTTCACAGCCCCATCTTTGAGGAGGACACCCCATCAGTAATGGAAATCGAGATGGATGATCTAGACAAATGGATGAATACAATGAAGAGCAGTGAGTATTCAGTACACGTTCCTTCTCTTTATGGCATTGCATGGAGGCCGATCCATATATATATATATATATATATATATATATATATATATATATATATATAATCTCTGCATTTGCCTCATTACTAGAGATGAGTGAACCTGGAGCAGCTGGAGTCCATCAGAACCCGAACGTTCGGCATGTGATTAGCGGAGGCTGCTGGAGTTGGATAAAGCCCTAAGGCTATGTGGAGATCATGGATATAGTCATTGGCTGCAGTTATTGGATATAGTCATTGGCTGTAGTTATTGGATATAGTCATTGGCTGTAGTTATTGGATATAGTCATTGGCTGTAGTTATTGGATATAGTCATTGGCTGTAGTTATTGGATATAGTCATTGGCTGTAGTTATTGGATATAGTCATTGGCTGTAGTTATTGGATATAGTCATTGGCT